>NC_133666.1:405533081-405813960 GCF_037893015.1 Macrotis lagotis
AGCTTCTATTTCTATACGTTCATAGGTAGCTTACTTAACCTCTCTGTAACTGTTTCCTCATCTGTGAAAATAGGGGACTGAACTAGATGAAGTCATATATCCCTTACAATTTTATAATTTATGATTCCTTTTTCTAGTGACTATTAACAAATAGTTGGCCTTGAAGATAGTAATATTAGGGCTCAAATACCTTCTCTGAAACTTTCAACTTGTTTGATCCTGAAAAAGTCATTTATGTTCTGCTTCTCATAGAATGAATCTATCATTCTATTTTGTTCATTTTCTGATCTGGGGTCACGACTAAGGGGGATGTCGGGGGTATTCATAATATGTTGCTAAAGGTGAAATTCTTGGACTGGACCAAGAAAGACCAGAGTGAAAGCATTTGGCAAGAATATTTACATTAAAGGGGTGGCTAGGCAGTATAGTGGATAGAGCACTGGCCCTGGAGTCAGGAGTACCTGGGTTCAAATCTGGCCTCAGACACTTAGTAATTACCTAGCTGTGTGGCCTTGGGCAAGCCACTTAACCCCATTTGCCTTGCAAAAAAAGAAAAAAGAAAAAAGAAAGAATATTTTCATTAATCAAGAATGAAATTGTAGAATTGTTAATTGTTAATTGTCTTAACCCAACATACCTCTCATGATAATAAACATAATGTGCAAATTATACCACCATAAACTTGGTAGATATGGTCTTCTTCAAAAACAAAGAATGACTAGTATTATTAAGTCTTCGATTAGCTTCAAATTGCTTTCCTCAAAGGTTAATTAATGAATATTTATTGAATATATGTGACAGTTATGGCTCTATGGAAAGAGAGAATTGATGTATTTCAGTTCCAGTTTCTGTTGCTTACAATTCTTGTGACTTTGACCCTGAAGTTATATAGTTTTGCTTCATTTTTCTCATTTATAAAGATAAGAATCAAATGAGCTCTATCTTCTTTTTCATTTCTAGAATTCTAGGATCTTAATTGCTAAATGTTATGAATTGCAGAGGAGAAACAATAGAGGGAACTTGCAAGCTAGGAGTTCACTATGCCAGTGGAATCTCTGGTCTGGTCCAAAATAAAATAGTCAAAGTAAGGACTTAAGAAGAGGGCTCATCGAATAGTAATTCTAATAACACCAACACTAGCATTTATATAGGATTTCTAATATTTCATTTTATTCTCATAACAATCATGGAAGAAACTTGACAAGTGAGATAACTCAGGCAGACATAGATTAAGGGACTTCCCCAGATTTACAAAGGTAGTAAATATCTTTGGTCAGATTTGAATTTAGTTCTTCCTAACTGCAAGTGAAAGGTTCTCTATATACTCTACCATCTAACTACCATAAAGTGTAAGAGAGGAATAATGTATGACTAGACAAATTTGATGGCCACAAAATACTAAAGAACCAGAAGAAAACCTCTAACATGTTTGGAAAGTCTCTTTTAAGAAGGTTTTATGCAAGGACACAAGAAGGAACAGCACAGGATGAACAAATAAGGACAGGAAGCAATTTGTGCCAGCACATGATATACCCACATTAAAGAGATCATAGCTTCAGTGCAGTAACAAAATATAACTCAATCCATGGGAAAAAATCTCTGCTGGAAATTTTATTAGTGTAACTGATATATTAATATGTCTTATGGAGTTACATTTTTCCTCTCAAACTAATATTTCAGGCTAAGAAATATATGATGGTAAATTGAAATTTGAAAATGAATAGTTTATTACCAAAAAGCTAAGAAAAGTCTAAAAGATATATGACTTTGCTGTAGACTTTACTCATCTTTTCCAGGGTTTTTTAAGAACACAAAACAAAACAAAGACAATTTTCTTACTGACAATTTTTTAGAATATTTTTTATTTCCATAAAATTTCACCCAGAAAGATGAAAACAGAATTTTTGTTTAATGATTCACTGGACAAATTCAACATATATTTATATTCATACACATATAGAAAGATATATATATATATATATATATATATATACATACATGTATGTATGCATTTTTAAATTTCTCATTTTTTCCTGAAAAAATAAAGCTTTTTAGCTTTCTGCCAAGTTTCTAAATAATCTTTTTTTTCTCTTTTATAGAATAGAATCTGCAACAGTTTAAATCTAACAGAATATAATTACCAAAGGAATGTGGTTGAGACAATCTGAGTATGTGACAGCAGTAATCAATTGGATATTTGGATTTCCTGCACTTTATGTATCTGGAACCAGTGTGTTTAAATGTCCTCAAGCAACACTGTAAGACTCCTGCAAACTGTGTCTTGTTGGGTTCCAGTTGTGGTTTATTTGTTTACTTGACTGAATATTCTGACCTTTATTTTGAATATGAACTTTAAAGGGAAAAATGTTCTTTACTCAAACATTTTCTCTGGAATCCTGGAGAGGATTCAAAAGAACTCAATAATTTCATGACAATTCTGTTAGCCTTTTCACTAGAATTTGGCACTTAAAAATGACCTTAGTAGAATCTATGGCAAACTCAGCTGTGTGACCTGTCCTAGATACAATCTTCTATGACAAAAGAGACCTTTGATTTAGGGCTGAATTAAAAATGTAATTAATTTCTTTTTATGATTCTTACTTTTTGAGACTCTATAGAAGAGCATATAAAGACCTTGCTAAAATTATAACTCTTTCCTGTTATCCTGACTAGACCATAAATATTCTATTCTATTCTGGGAATTATGCCAACAATGGCAATATACTTTTCTATTGTCTCACAAGTTGCCTTTTTGGTCTTTAATTAAGTTAGAGATAATCTGCCTGCTCTAAAATGCTGTTTCTATTCCATTCAAACTTCCAAATTCTCTCTTCTCACTCCTTTCTGACCCTTTACAATGTAACTTTCAACTGTACTCTTCCACCAAAACTGTTCTCTTCAGATTTACTAATAATCTCTTTCTTGCCAAATCCAAGCTCACATTGTTTTCTCAATTCTCATTCTCTTTGATCTCTTGGCAGACTTTGAAATAGTTGATCACTCTCTCTTCATTGATACTCTCTCCTCTCTAGATTCTAGGAACACCACCCCTCCTGTTCTGTCCATTCTTTCTATATCTTCTTTGTTGGAACCTACTCAAAATCATGACCTCCAACAGCAGGTATCTAGTAGGATTCTGTCCTGGGTTTCTACTCTTCCTCTATATTCCATCACTTGGTAATCTCATCTGTTCCCAAAGGAAATTATCATTTCCCTGCCTATAATTCTAAAATCTACCTATCCTTCCCTAAACTCACTACTGACCTCCAATTTTTCACCTTCAACAGTCTTTCATATATTTCAAAATGAATGACAAGTAGACATTTTAAACCACATTCAAAAATTTGAGTTCATTTATCTATGCATTAACCCACACATACATACACCTCCTACTTTCTTTATTACTGTATAGGTCAATACAATTCTTCCAATTCCTTAGGAGCTGAAGAATTATAAAATAAGAGTATTTGAAGGAGTATCAATATGTATGTTGAAGTTCTTTAGGAAGAGGACAAGATCTGAGGAGGGAGAGAATGACTGTTGAAACAGGCCCAGAACTCTTTGAGAAAAAAAGAATGGAGTTTGATCGATCTTTAAGGTTGGTAGATAAAAACTTCCAGAATCTTAATTGCATGATAAAAATGCATAGAATGAACCTGCAAGCAGAAGTTACTGAGTGCTGTGGAGTCCCTATTGATGAAAGTCATAATAATAACCATAAGACACAGTAACCAGCACATAACCTTGTATGCTGAAAGTCCAGGCCAAATATCACTCATATGGCACCCAGATATCTGGAACCCAAACCCAGGGCTTAAGCAGAGTAAACCCAAAATATGAGCCACTCTACACTACTACACTAACATACTATTTAACTCCTCTTCCCTTTTTCTGATTTCTATAATTGTCACAGGGGTTTTTTTGGGGGGGAGGGGATCTTTTGCAGGAATCCACTGTCATCAAGCTTCCACCTTAGACTATCCTGACATAAATAACCACTTTGACTATTAAACTAATTATAAAATACTTCAAATTCCCAGCCTTTTTTCTTTAGTATCATATTGAACTCCTTGTTTGGGGAATCCCCCCACTCTAGGGGGAATTCCGGGCAAGACAGTGGTAATAGAAGAATCTGAAAGTAGCAATGGGAAGAAAGTAGTATTCCCACTCCCTTAGCAAGACCAGTAAATAAAGTTTGAGGGGGTCTGAGGGAAAGTGTGACGGGTACTGGAAAGGGTAATCAGGTAAACTAGATCATCAGGAGCAAGTCTGAGTGCAAAAAAGACAAATGTATTGAGAATAGAAAAGTTTTAATATCAGAGCAATTTTACTTGTATGTTATGAAGTTAGTATTCTAGAGAGTGGAGTAGAAGGGGAGAATAAACTTGAATGGGATATTGACGGTATCAAATCAGGTTCAGCTGGATGGGAGATGGGGAACTGGCAGTGGGGCATGGGAAACAAGGTTTATACAGTGATCAATAAACATTCAGATCCCCAGAGATGGGGAGGATCTGTTGGGGTGGAAGCATGCTCATTATTGAGGAATGAGCTTGGCCTCTCAATCACTAGGGGGGGCAAACAGCTAGGACAAGTAGAAGGGGAAAATCTGGTAGTGGAGAAAGAGCATTGAAGAGTGGAATTCTCACAATATGTAGGTTTTCAGTAGGGACTGACAAATCATTTAGTTATACTCAATGGGCCCCTATAAAGAGAATGCTTGGAAAGTTGAGCAGAAAGTCAGGAGGCTGGTGAAATAACTAGTTCAGGCAAGGTCCTTTTCCTTCTTGTGTGAGTGCATGAATAAGGTTACTTTTGTATATTTATTTAATATTCCTTCCTAGAGGCTCAAGTGTCAGGATTGAAAAACCCCGATGGAGTCACAAAAAGTTGGATAAAACTGAAAGTGACCACACACACACACACACACACACACACACACACACACACACAAACTCACACATAGAAAATGTGACTACTGTGCTAAACACTGGAAATCCAAAATGAGACAAAAACCATACCTAACCTCTAGGAAATTATCATCTAATGCTCAGATTACTCAAGATATCTTGAACCTGGGGCAGCTAGGTGATCCAGGGGATAGAGCAACAGCCCTGGAGTCAGGAGGACCTGAATTCAAATCTGACCTCAGGCACATAATAATTACCACCTAATTGTGTGACCTTGGGCAAGGCACTTAATCCCACTGCCTTGCCAAATTCCTCCCAGAAAGATTCCATTTAAAAAGGGTTCTGAGGTTTCACAACCCAACCAACTGTATCCTCTGTATCCCTTGGATTTGACTCTACCAGCATCATGCCCCAATGTCAGGCTCCTGAAGATCCTGATGAGCTATGGGTATCATCTGATACATCTCCCACATGGTTAATTTACTGAAGAATATAATGAATATAGCAGGAACTTAGTAAGAATTTTTTTGAGTTGAAATGTCCTTTAAAGCAATGCTGCAGGGTAGATTTACCCCTAATTATAAACATAGATTTAAATAAGTCTGTCAATTTAATCATCAAGATTCTCAGGAGACAAAGTTAGCAAAATTCCTGACAAAACACCTTACAAACTCCATTTACCAATAAATAAATAAATAAGAAACCCAGAAAATTCAGTAATTCCTTTGTAAGGACTTAGGAAGAAAAACTGTGCTTGAACTATTAGTAGTAATAAATAGCAAAGCATCTAAGCACTCATATTGCTGCATAGAAAAAGTAATACACCATGATTATGACACTTTTTTTTACTCTTTTTTCCTTCTCAAACACATTATTCTTTCATGCAGACTACATAAGGGAGAATTAGCTTTCTAAACCTCTCCAAAATAATGTTCAATAAAGCAACTTTTATTGTTAACCAATGATAGGGGGAGGAGAAGGGAAGAGGAATCGTTTGCACATTGAAAAGACATACCTGTAAAGTATACCTATATTGCTGGGCCTTTATTTTCTTCTACAAAAAAAGAAAAAATCAGGCTCATCGAGCATTCCTAGTCCTACTTAGATGACTAGGACTATCTAAATGTATAAATACCACTTTCATCTAGCATAAAAATTTAAAAGTTCTTAAGACCAACCTTACCTTGGAAAGATTCTTATGTTTTCTGGGTGCAGATGGGTCATAAATTCTATACAGATATCTTTCCTAAAGGTTTTGTATTTTTTTAAATTTTTAACTATTTGACTCTGTGACCCAAAGCAAATCATGAGGGGGAACATTAGGCAGAAATTTCCAAGAAATATTAAAATATTAAGACAGTTAAGAATTTATCTTTGACCCCACTGCCAAACTCAGAACTCTCCTTTCTTTCCCCATATCTCCATAAAGATGTCATGGTATTTACTCCTTTAGATACTTCTTAGATCTTCCCTGGGTGGCTACCTTACAACTACAAAGCTATAATCCTATATGACACAGAAACTGAAAAATTATGAAATAAGAGTATTTGAAGTAGTATCAATATGTATGTTGACGTTCTTTAGGAAGAGGACAAGATCTGAGGAGAGAATGACTGTTGAAACAGGTCCAGAACTCTTTGAGAAAGAAAGAATTAAGTTTGATCTTTCATTTACCTGCTATCTTCATTACCTAAATATGGAACATGATAAGTCAATGGAAAGAGTGCTTAATTTGGAGTCAGGTGGCCTGGATTCAAATCCTGCCTCTTCCACTAATAACTTTAGTGACTAAAAGGCATTTAATCTCATATTTAAAATGGGGAGGGTGGATGGACTAGATAACCTCTTAAGTACCTTACAGTTACAAATCCTTAATCCTGCATTACACCTTATCACTTCAAATATATGTTTGTCCAATATAGTTACTTTCAGCATTGGTCAGTTAGATTCACTCTGTCCCACGGTGGTTGATTACATAGTAAGAGAGATAGCAGGCTACAGTGGGTGAAGCAGTGATCTTGGGGTTGAAATATCACAAATTATCTCAGAATTAGGGGCCTCAACACTAACCCTTATCTGTAAAAGAACCCCTAATTCTACAAATTACCTGACAAGTGATCAATAAGCTTCTGCTTGAAGATCTCCATGTAGAAAGAACCTCTTTACTTTAGGTAATACAAAGAGAAGCTAGTCAAACTTTGATGAAAATGCCTATCCAATTCATTGATTCATTAATTTGTCCATTCAAAGGATGGATTTATTTATTAGGTGACTTTTGCACAAGGCATTGTATATTAAATGATTTATAATGCAGCTGCTAACTTAGTCTCAATATTCCCCAAACTAGCAAACATTTTATAGCAGATATTTTTGTATAAAGAATTATAAAATCTAAATCTGAAAGCTGGAAGTTTGGTCCCTTTTTCCATTGAAATGCTTGGGGAAAATTTCAGGCTATTATCTGTAATAAAGACATCACAACCATCCAAACTTCCATTGACATATATCTTGTTTCCAAAAAACATTCACAAGAATACAATATGTTTTTCTTTCTAGGGAAAGGCTTGGATGAACACAAAAGTTTAAAATTCTTTTGTGGCAGAGATACTGGGTAATAGAATGAGAAAGGCTGATGAAAGAATTCAATTTGTTCGGATGTCCTTTGAGCAGACAGAACCACTGTGACATATGATCTATGAATTCTATTCTTTGGACTAGATGTTTAATTCTTGTTAGAGCAGTCACTCTCCTCACAATTCAGGATCCCAAAGAACAGAATTGAAAAATACTTTCTGAGATAGAAATTTTGAAACCTAAACTTGCTCTATAGTTGCTGAACAATGGCTTCAGTCATGGTCTCATCTCCACCAACAAATTCATTTGACAGCCTCTGGGACTACATTGAAAACTGGATTTCTAACTACTTGCTAAAAAACACTATTAAGAAGTTTCTATTTAATATCCTGGAGATGAAGGAAAACTACTACTGCCATCAACCACTTTGAACATCACAACCTGGCTCACACATTACTGGGATGCCCAAGAGAACTGAAGTTATGGATCATCCAATTCCCACACCTACAAAAGAATAAGCTTTTCTTTCATTTAAACAATTTGCATGAGAGGAATGAATATGTGAGCTGTGATATGATCATGAGAATTACAGCAACTTCTCATCCTTTTCAATGCCTAATGAGGTAAAATGGTGGAATGGTTATTTTACTGAACTAGAGTTAGAAAGATTTCAAATTTAAACCTATCTATGATACTTGGTAGATGTATGAGCACTGAAAACTCATTTATCCTCTTGGAGCCTCAGTTCCTCATTTACAAAAGGAGAATCCTAATTTCTCTCATACTCTAAAGTTCACTATAATATCCTTATTAGAAAATTCCTTTCTCAGAATTTCATTCTCTTTTTCATCTTATACAGTACCTGGCATTGCTGCCAGTCTTTTTGAGATTTTCTTTGTTTGGTTTCCATAATATTGCACTCTTCTGATTCTCCCTTGACTCCTCCTCATCATCATTGATTCTTCTCAAGTTTCTATCTTCTCTCAAGCTGCACCTCTATGTCTAAACTTTCTCCTTTATAATTCTGATATTCTTCTTTGGTTTTCAGAAGTATCACTAATTAACCAATTAGAATTCAGTAAGATCCTATACTGTGAAATTGCAGAATATAAAATTAACATTCATAAATCTTCAACATTTCTATATATTACCAACAAATACCAGAAGCAAGAAATAGAAAGGAAAAACTCCCTTAAGAGTAACCATGGACAACACAAAATACTTGGATTCTACCTGCTAGAAGCTATATGAAAACAATTATAAACACTTTTCACACACATAAAATCAGATCTATTTAATTGGGGAAATGTCATATTGTCTTGAAAAAGGTCAAGTGAAAATAACACATATGATAATTCTACCTATATTAATTTGCGTATTTGGTGCCATACTAATCAAACTACCAAAAATTATTTTATAGAGCTAGGAAAAATAGTAACAAAACTCATCCAGAAGAACAAATGATCTAGAATATAAAGGGAATTAATAGAAAAAATGCAAAGGAAGGCAGCCTAGCTTGCCAGATCTAAAACTGTATTATAAAGTGGTAGTCATCAAAAATGTCTGGTACTAGCTAAGAAATAGAATGGTAGATCAGTGGAATAGATTAGGCACAAATGAAACAGTAGAAAATGACTAGTAATCTATTGTTTGATAAACCCAAATACTCCAACTTCTGGGATAAGAGCTCACTCTGCCACAAAACCTGCTGGGAAAACTGGGAAATTATATAATGAAATTAGGCATAAACCAGCATCTCACATCTAGAGAGAGGGGAGGGGGAGAGACAGATAAAATAAGAATGGGTAGAGAATTTGGACATAAAGTCATACTATAAGTCAGTTAAGAGAACAAGTAATAGCTGTCTACCAGATGTGTGGAAAAGGGAGGAGTTTATAACCACAAAATGAAAAATAATTTTGTCTACACCAAATTTTAAAAAAAGGTTTTGCACAAATAAAACCATTGCAACCAAAGTTAAAAGGAATGCAGAAAGCTGGGAAACAATTTTTATAGGCAGTATTTCTGGCAAAGGGATCCTTTCTAAAATATATAGAGAACTGAGACAAATATATATATATATATATATATATATATATATATATATATATATATATATAAAAATATATATAAATCAGAATTTAAGTCATTTCCCAACTGAAAAATAGTCAAACAATATGAACAGGTCATTTAAAGCTGAAGAAATTAAAGCTATCTATAGTCATTTGAAAAAATACTTCAAATCATTATTGATTAGAGAAATGAAAATTAAAACTACTTTACATCTCACATTTATCAGATAGGCCAATATGAAAAAAGGGAAAATGATCAATGTTGGAAGGATGTTGGAAAACTGAGATATAATGCATTGTGAACTGATTCAACTATTCTGGAGAGCAATTTGGAGTTATGTCTAAAGGACTATAAAACTGAATATACCCTTGGATCCAGCAATATCACTTTTAGGTCTTTATCCAAAAGAGATCATAATAAAAGGAAAAAAGACCAACATTAACACAAATATTCATAGCAGCTCTTTTTTTATAGTGGTTAAAAATTGGAAATTGAGGGAATGCTCATAAATTGGGGAATGGCAGAATAAGTTGTGGTAAATCAATACTTTGGAGAGCTATTGTTCTGAAAGAAATCATGAGCAAGCAGACTGCAGAACAGCTGGAAAGACTTAAATGAACTAATGCTGAGTGAAGTGAATAGAACCAGAAGAACATTGTACAACTTAACAGCAATATTGTACAATGATCAACTATGATAAATTTAGCTTTTCTTAGCAGTACAAAGCAAAGACTTGTGATGGAAAAACACCATCCACATCTGGATAATGAACTATGGAATCTGAATGCAGACCAAAGCATACTATTTCCAATAGTTTTATGTTTTCCCCCTCTGTTGGTTTTTTTCCTGATTTTGTTCTTAATCTTCTTTCACAAAATGACTAATATAGAAATAGGTTTAACATATATTACTCACTTTCAGGGAGGAAGGCAGAAAAATGTGGAATTCAAAAGCTTGCAAAAAATGAATGTTGAAAATTATCTTTACCTGTAATTAAAAGAAAATAAATAAAGTATATCTTTAGGAAAAAAGAGATCATACATTATGCGACTGGGCTAAGCATGAGAGGTACAAATGCATAAATGAAATAATTTCTGTTCTCATGGACCTTTATATTAAAATATAAATTCTTCAATTTGGAATATTTAGAGACATAATTTAGCATCATTATATTTTTCCTTAGTTGATCAACTATATTAAAATATAAATTTATCAGTATTTAAAGTCATAATTTAGCATCCTTATATCTTTCCAGGAAGATTATTTCCCCTCATGTACTCCATGCACCTACCAAATTATTCATTCTCTCTGTATATTCCATAGTCTTTTTACTTTGGGTAATCTGTTCTACATGTTTGAAATGATTTGCTTCCTCACATACCCCTTATAGTCCCTAGCTTAATCTCCTACACAAGAAATTTCCTTTCCCACATTCAAGTGGTTAGCACTTCTCCCTGCCAATAGGGCAACTGGGTGGTACCCTAGATAAAGTACCAGACTGGGAATCAAGAAGATTCATCTTCCTGAGTTCAGATCAGCTTCAGACACTTCCTAGCTATATGACCCTGGGCAAGGCACTTAACCTTATCTGCTTCAGTTCTTCATCTCTAAAATGAACTGAAGAAGGAAATGGCAAGCCACTCCATTATCTTTACCAAGAAAACCTCAAATAGGTTCATAAAAAGTTGAACACAACTGAAACAACAGAACAATACTTGCCAAAAACTTTGTATTTACTTTGTGTGTATATTTTGTATTTACTTTTTTATGTGTACATACAACTTCTTTCCTTCCACTTCATCTTTTTTTAATATATTTTTTTTATTTTTGTAAAAATGATGATTTTAGGGGAGGCTAGGTGGTGCAGTGGATAAAGCACCTGCCCTGGAGTCAGGAGTACCTGGGTTCAAATCTGGTCTCAGACACTTAATAATTACCTAGCTGTGTGGCCTTGGGCAAGACACTTAACTCCATTTGCCTTGCAAAAACCTAAAAAAATGATGTTTTATACAGTACTAAAATATTCTTGTTTAAGAGGAAACATAATACCCCTCCCCAAAAATATATAGACCCTCATGAGCAATGAAGTAAAGGAAAGAGAAAAAAAATAAAATTAAAATAAATGTGCTTCAGTCTGTGTTTCAACACCACCAGCTCTGTTGTGGGTGGATCACATTCTTTATGATAAGTCCATCACAAAAGCTACTTCCATATTTCTCCACCGTTGACATTGCTGATCAGAATTCCCTCCATTCATACCTCCCCACTACTATATACTATATTTTCTCTCTCCTTTCCCTCTTCTTAAGTGTGCTGTAGGGTAGCTGAGTGGCACAGCAGACTGATCACTGGCCCTGGGGCCATGAAGCCCCTAACCCACATACCACCCCTTAGATCCAGCAACCACCCAGCCCTCTGGTCCCAGACAGATCATCCAATCCCAGGCCCTTGCAAGAAGTAAAAAAGAAACTGTATTCTATCTGACCACTCTCATCCATGGTCCACCCTCTCCTCCATTATTCACACCCCCCCCCTTCCCATCTCCTTTTCTCTCCTTTTTACTTTAGATGTCTATACCCCATTGAGTATATATATGCTGCTTCCTCTCTGAGGCACCTCTGATGAGAGCAAAGTTTCCCTCATTCCCCCTCACCTCTCCCCCTTCCATATCATAGCAGTAGCTTATTGCAATAAAAAAATCTTATTATATGAAATATCTTAGCCTATTCCACCTCTCCCTTCTCTTACTCTCATTACATTTCCCTTTTAGTCATTGACTCCATTTTCACAATATATTTTATCTTCAAATTCAGTTCTCTTCAGTGCTTCATCTATAAAAGCTCATTCTACCTACTCTATTAATTAAATTTCCTCTTTCAGGGGAAAAGATGGACTTTCAATGGACAAGGGGAATTTCAATTGTTCCTGTAGAAACAACCAGAGCTGAACAGAAAGTTTGATTTTCAAATACAGGACTCAGGTGAAGCATAGAGAGTGGAGAAGAAGAGTAAAATGTGAGGGACTTAATGATGATGAATGCAGTTTTCCCCCGAAAGAGGATGTTCAGTTTTGCTCAGTAGTTGATTCTCGGTTGCATTCTGAGCTCCTTTGCCTTCCATAACATTATATTCCAAGCCCTACTGTCCTTAATGTAGTTGCTGCTAAGTCCTGTGTGATCCTGACTGCAACTCCACAATATTTGAATTGTGTCCTTCTGGCTGCTTGTAATATTTTCTCTTTGACTTGGGAATTCTGGAACTGGAGGTTGGTTTTTTTGGATCTCTTTCCAGGGGAGATTGCTTGATTCACTCAATTTCTATTTTGCCCCCTGCTTCTAGGATATCTGTGCAATTTTCCTGTAGGTATTCTTTAAAAATTAGGTCAAGGGGTAGCTAGGTGGTGCAGTGGATAGAGTGCTGGTCTTGGAGTCAGGAGTACCAGAGTTCAAATCTGGCCTCAGACACTTAATAATTACCTAGCTGTGTGGCCTTGGGCAAGCCACTTAACCCCATTGGCTTGAAAAAAAATTAGGTCAAGGCTCTTTTCCTGATCGTGACTTTCAAGTATCCCAATAATTTTTAAAGTATCTTTCCTGAATCTGTTTTGCAGATCAGTTGTTTTTTCAATGAAATGTTTCACATTTTCTTCTAATTTTTCATTCTTTTGATGTTGAAGTATTGTATCTTGACTTCTTGTAAAGTCAACAGCTTCCTTTAGTTCCATTCTAGATCTGAAGGATTTGTTTCCTCAGAGAGCTTTCTCATCTCTTTTTCCATTTGGCCAATTCTGTTTTAAAGCATTCTTCTCCTCAGTAACTTTTTGAACTGTTTTATTCATTTGACTTATGCTGGTTTTTAACATGTTATTTTCCTCAAAATTTTTTTGGATCTCCTTGACCAAGCTGCTTACTTCTTTTTCATGTTTCTACTACATCTCTCTCATTTCTTTTCCAATTTTTATTCTATCGCCCTTACTTGATTTTCAAAATCTTTTTTGAACTCTGTCATAGCCTGAGTGCAATTTCATTTTTCTTGGAGTCTTTAGATGCAGAAGCTTCTATTTTCTCATCTTCAGATTGAGTATTTTGATCCTTCTTGGGATCATAGACAATGTATTTCTCAATGGTGTTCCTCTTTTTTTCTCTGTTTACTCATTTCCCCAGCTTGTGCCTGGTTTTGGGGTGCTTCCTGAGCTTTTGAGTATTATTGGAACATCCCTCCATAAGGAAATCAGTGTTTTCCCTCCTGGTCTGTGAATGACCACAAGCACACCCCTCTGCCACAGGGCTGAGGTGGGGGGACCCTGCTATGGGGGTCCTAGACTGTGATCAGGAGCTGAATGTGGTCAGAGCCCCAGAGTCCTGTTCCAGGTACAGAGGACAGACCTTGGAAGTCTCTCTCCATTCCCCTACCTTTGGTAGGCTGAATACACCAAGGCTCAGTTGCCTGGGGGCTCCTGCTTACTTGTTCTGCCTGCTTCCTTTTCCTGGATTTAGGCTGCTGCTACCACCTCTGCTAGCTGAGTGCCCTGAGGGCTGGGCTTCACACATTCACTCTTGCAGAGGTGCCCCTGCTGATCTTCCAAGTTGTGCCCAGTGCTCTCCAGGGGTGTAGGTCAGGAAACTTCCCCCACTGCCATGAGTTGGCTCCCTGGTGCCCTGGATCTGCCTCCAGAAGGCTGAAATTCCTTCACTCTGGTGGGCTGCCCCTCCAACTCCATGGAGCAGAGCCTTTCCTCTATTTTCCAGGTTACTTTTAGTCAAGAGTCATAATTTCATGATTTTTGAAATATTATGGTGAGAGCACCTAAGAGAGGCTCCACCAAGATTGTATAAATCAGATAAATCTTTCTACCTTCCATTTCTTCTTGCTCCTTTTAGTTTAATGTTGGTATCTTGAAGACAGAAACTATTTTCAGTCTTTCTTTTTGTATTCCAGGACCCAGAACAATGCTCAGAATCTATTAATACATGTTTGCTGTATTTAATTGAATCAAACTGAAATAATTATTTGCCTTGGCATCCATGCTCTAGGCCTGTACTCTCTTTGGCTCTTCTATTTCATATAATGTGTGATCTGCCCTTACTTCCATCCCTCCATACACTCTAAGACCAGAATCTTCCTTGCTTTTCCATGCATACAACCCAGGATTTCCCAATTTTAAGCCTTTTCCCTGGGTGCCTCCCAAGTAAGGTATGCTCTACCACCTTATCATCATCTCATCACTAATCTGACATCCTTCAAGTCTCAACTAAAATATCATTTTCTGCATGTAACCTTTCTTAGTCATTCTCAAATCTAATGCTTTTCCTCTGAACTTACTTCCACTTTAGTCTGTATATATATTTCACATATATGCAACTGTTTGCAGGTTAGCTCCCCCATGAGAGTGTGAACTCCCTGAAAACAGGGACTATTTTTGCCTCTCTCTTACTCTTATCCCCAGCACAGTGTCTGGCAACTAACAGCCATTTGATAAATGCTTACTGAAGTACCTTCTTGTTGACTTAACATACTTTTTGTTTTTCCATTTAAAGTTCTGGATGCATTCCCTGAACTGAATGAACTTTCAGCTTCGACATTCTTTTTTCCCTCTTCATTCAAATCGCTTCCCTTTGTGTCTTCAGAATTTCATTTTTGGTTATTTCCTAGACTAACTACCTCAATAAAATTTTAGATTAGGAGGTAAACTTTGTCTTTTCTCATCAACCTTGATAATCTCTCTCTAAATCTAGAGAGCATATTAATTTGTACTTTACTTTATTTAGAATAAATTCAAGGAGGAAATGAATACTCCTTCCCTATACCTCCACACAAAGTCCCCATCATTTCTTCCCTCAATAACTAGTTTCTTTAACTTAATTGTGAAAATTAAATCTGTATTTTGCTCTTATGGTTTCTTTGAACTTTTGAAGAATAAAATTATCACCAAGGCAAGAAGCTTTGGAGATGAAAGATCCATCAGATATACAGAGAACTCCATCACATTATATCATGTTATCGTGCTATGTTTATGTCCTATTTTTCAAAGTCCTTTTATCTTTCTACTTTCTCTCTAGGTGGTTTGTAATAAATTCTTTTGACTAAATTGTTTCTTTATGTGCTGATCTCAGAAATGTTCCTGGCTGTGCTTCCTCACTCTAGTTTCTTAATTTTCATCATAAGAATAGAGTTGTTCAAAATACAATGCTATTCCACATTCATCCCCTTTTACTTGTCTCTTAAAAAAAGAATAACCATTCCAAATCATATTTTGGTCATAGGTTCCATCTTACCAAACCTCAGTAAGCTAAGAAATAAAATTTTCCCTATGTTAGTACTTCTAAGTCTGATTGCTAGGTGTTCTAATTTCTGGACATCTTTGGATAGGCATTTGAAACCATCAATTTTATTACTGGCTTCATTCTCAAATTTTATCTTCCATGTACTTTTCTGATTTCATTAATGCCTTAGCTGCTATGTTTCAGGAAGAAGGTACCTCCAACACATGTCCAATAGGTGGACATACCCCATCATTATTATATCATACCTGACTTCAACTTTGTGTTCATGCAACCATTCCTCATGTTGTATAGGTGATCTTTGATAAAATCATAATGCAACTGAATTTTACTTGTCCTTTCTTTGACTGTCACTCTATTCACATCCAGATTAAACAAATACTCAAATTAAAGGCTAATTTGGTCTTATCTGCTTCTAAGGAGATAAGTGTATAATTTCCTCAAATTGCACCTAAAGAAGAAAACTAACCATTTCCTTAGGGTACAAATTCACGTTAAAAAATCCAATACTATTAAGAAAAAGCAAACATATTACATTTATTACTAAATGTTGACATATTTCAAAAATAATTTTATACACTATCTATACAAATGTCTATTTAAACCATATGATAGTGATGGAAAGATGGAAGGTCTGAGTTGTACTGACAATAATCCCATCAAGAGATGGTTAAGATGTACTAGGTTGTCAAATATAATAATGATATAGCACAAACTAGTGCTTGCCTAGCCTTGTTGATGTGCTGCAGTGTATCACTGATATGGGAAGAATTGAAACCATTTAAGGCCAAGAGACTTTTGCAGTTGATAAACCATCTCCAATTGTTCTGTTTCCTAAAAATTAGGCCCTGGAATGGAAGAATTCTGGTAAATCTGCTATACCTTTCACAGAACACCCCTCACTATAATAAATATCATTGTGCACTCACCTCCAATCATTTGGCTGGTTGATGTGGTCATCTTTGTTATGAAGGACTAGTAGTAATGATAGTGAGTTCTTAGCATATTCCAAGTACATACTAATATATAAATTTATTCAAAGTTTTAAATCTTACAACTATCAGGATAAATGTATAAAAAAGAAGAAATCATGAGCGTGAATCTTATAAAGTAATTCAAAGACGATATCATTATGTGACTTTTCGAAACTGCCACAATCACTTGGATTACATAGCATTTTAAAATGATAACAAAATTGGCAAACACTATTCTTGGATCTTTTACAGATAAAGTCTTTTTTTCCCCAACTGTTCTAAGAGTTGTATAGCAGGCATGGTTGGAGAAAGATCCCAAGACCCTACCTATATAGGTTATTCTTAAATAGTGCTGAATCTTTTCTTAAGTTTCATTTTAATTGATTTAGGGTACTAAAACTTGAGTGAATGACACAGCTTGCTAGTTGACTGAGTACAAAAAACAAGAGTTCAGGCTTAAAATAATAGATCAGCACTATGACTAAGCCAAGTATAAGACAGTCTGGTTTATCTTAAGCAAGACTATATCCTCCATGAATATCTTTTCTATGTTTTAAATATTCTTATCCTGGTTTCATTAAGCAAAGTTCCTTTTGTTAATAGAGAAGTTAGCCTTTATGTATTAATTTCATTTCAATCTCAAACCCAAATTACCATCCCAGGCTAAGCCAGGTCTGTCTGACCTCTTTGTCACATGATTTTTTCATTAAAATTTTATTGTCTATATGAAAATATTCAATTAATAGGTTGACACTGACTTCTGAATATGTATAAAATATTAGACATTATAGAAGAATGAATCACTAGAGGAGACTCAAAAAATAATTAGAAATAAGACTTTTGCCCAAGAAGAAGAATAATAGACTAGAATAGGACAGATTTAGGTACAAATACTAATTCTGCCACCAATTTAACTTGCCTCTGGGCAAGTTAATTCATCCAGCCTCAGCATCCTGAGCATGGTTGGATTAGATGGTCTTTAATGTCCCTTCTAACTCTAAAAGCCTGATTCTTTGATTTAAAAATACACTTTATCCCCATGAAAAAACAAAACAGCAATTACAATGCAACATCTCAACACGAGCAAAGTAATATCCTTGAACTGACCACATAAAAGCCAACATGATGCAATGCAAGAAAAAAGTTGTATTATCCCTCATCTCCATCAGAAGGAAATTAATCAAATGAAATTCTTTACTGCAAGTCATTAGTTAATCAGTGTGCCTATCTGTTATGTTTGTCCACTCTCCAGTACTCACACATAGCTTCAGCTGTTCCAAGCCTCCCTTGAGTCCACTTAAGAACCTTCCCTTCCAAATGTTGTTTCAGAAAGCTTTTTACTTATTAGAGTTTGCTTGGGGATTTCTTCACTTGACAAAGCCACAGCAATATTTTTTCTATATAACATGTTAAAAAATAAAGTCGCCAAGAAACAAATTTGCTCAATCTGAAAATGATTATCAAGTCAAATTCTTAGAATCAGGGATGAGATGGGCCACATTATTATTTCATGGGAAGGTCTAAAAGGTAGCTGAACGCCATAGTATTTTCCCAGGGCCAGTGATATGTTTTACTATATTGACTGTGCCCTCTGTCAAAGTAATAACCCAGAAAATTGGACCCGTTGTATATAAATGCTGATAAAGTATCACTGGAAAATGATCATGTATGCTACAACTTACATATTATAGGCAATATAAATATAATCCTCTGATCTTCTTTCCTTCCTTCCTTCTTCCCTTCCCTTTCTTTTCTTTCTTCATTCCTTCCTCCATTCCTTCCTTCCTTTCTTCCTCTATTTCCTTCTTCCTTTCTTCTTTTCTTCCTTCCTTCCTTTCTTTCTTTTTCTCTTTCTCCACTTCTCTCTTTCTTTCTTTCATTCTTTTTCTCCACTTCTCTCTTTCTTTCTCTCTCTCTCTCTCTCTCTCTCTCTCTCTCTCTCTCTCTCTTTCTTTCTTTCTTTCTTTCTTTCTTTCCTTCTTTATCTCTGTCTCTCTATGATTCCTTACATAGCATCAAATTAATCTTTCCAAAAGGAAAGAAGCAGGAAGGGAAGCAGTAGGTTAGAGATCTGAATAGTCAGATCACCTAGGCCTTTTACATCTGACAAGGCAAATTGCATAATGCCAAGGGTCAAAACTAACAGATGCAACTTTTGGAGAACAAGGTTAGGAATATGTTAGCTGTTCAGTTAAGAACTGATATCTAATTATAGATGTATGCTGGGGTCAGTACACAGCTTATTAAGGCAGAGTAGGCAGAGTAAGCTTGTTAAGGCTATCCCTAGCTCCTGCTCTCACTCTACTGAAATTACTTTACCTTTTATATATTGTCACTCAGTTAGGTTCCAAGCATCTATTAAGAACTAGAGTATTTAAAAAACACATCTTCAAGGATCTCCTATTCTAATGGAGGAAACAACACATTAATAATTATAATAATGATGATGATGATGATAAAAATGATAAAAATGATAGTTAATATTTATACAACATCAACTATGTGCTATATACTTTAGAAATAACTCTTTTGATTCTAATCATAACACTGGGAGTGAGGTGCTCTATTCCCATATCTGGGACTAGATTTGAATTCAGGTCTCACTGACTATAAGCTCAGCATTCTATCCCTAGCACCACCAAGATGCTAGGTGACACAGTGGACAGAGGATTGATCCTGGTGTCAGGACAGGTGTTCAAATCCAGCCTTAAATACTTGACATCTACTAGCTATGTGACCTTGGAAAAGTCACTTAACCATGATTGTCTCACATTCATGATCATCTCCAGTCATCCTGATCTATATCTGGCCCTGGACCTAGAGTGAGGCTGGTGGTTTAGCATAGCACCCCCTCACTCAAATCCAGTTCATGTGCTTGTCATGGCATCACCTCCTTGATGTTATGGCCTTCTTTGAGGGAAAACATTGAAGACAATAATGGAAAAAGTAGAAATTATTTAATCTCATAATGTTCTAGAGACAAGAGACAGATTACCTTTAACTTCTGGAGACATAGAAAAATATCTAATTCTTTAACAATTATTGGTCTTTCAGATATCTAAAGATACATTCCTGGTAGATCTATTCCCCTCCTTCACATGCCCAAGTCTTCAAATAGACTTAGTAAATCATATCTAAGAATAACTTCTATTTTTCTTCCAATAAAAACATTTTTATTCAATAAATCTTTAAATTAACTAACATTGGATTTCGATCTCACAAAATGTTCTTAAATTAGACATCTAGTAGATGATACATATCAATGAACATTAATCTCTTAAACAAAATATAATAACATAATCACTTTGTATTATTAATTGCAGTTATAAAATGTCACATCAGCATAGAGAATAAACAAATAAATATTTCCCCGACCAGTTTCACAAGTCACAGAATGCTAAAATTTGAGATAAACTTAGAAATTATTCACCATACAAAGTAACTCAACAAATATTTAGACTCACCAATTTTGTGTGATTTTCTTCAATTCAACATTTATTAGACAATCAATAATTAAATATTTGTTGAAGTTATTAAACACCAAACACTATGCTGGATTTGAGGGACACAAAGGCAAAAGCTTTAGATGTTTGCTCTCAAGAAGCTTATGTTCTACTTAGAAAATAAAACATGGCAGATCGAGCACTGGCCTTGGAGTGAGGAGGATGAGAGTTTGAATCCAACCTCAGCCACTTTCCACTTACTAGCTGTGTGACCTTGGGAAAGTCACTTAACCCTGATTTCCTTGCATCCAGGGTCATCACCAGAAGTCTTGATTCATATCCGGCCACTGGACCCAGATGATTCTGGAGGAGAAAGTGAAATTTGTTGTAGGAATATGAAAGGAGACAAAAGAGAATTCTGCCCTTACAGAGCTGTCAGAAAAGTTGAGGAAGGAGAGAAAAGGACTTAAGAAATTAGATGAATCTGTGAAAGATCCACAAAGGAGGTATCAGAACCTGAAACACAAAAGACAAAGATTCTGAGAAGTAGAAAGGAGGAAGAAATATATTAGAGACATGAGATCTGACTACTAAGAAAATTTACTGGAGGGAGAAGAAATTTTGTGTTTGGGGAATGGCTAGTAGAATAGTTTGACTAAGATGAAGAACTTATAAAGGGAAGTAATATCACCAAAGCAATATCAATGGCAGTCAGAGAGGAGAAATCTGAAAATGCCAGGCTAGGCAGTTTCATCCTTCACTGAAGGCTGTCATCTTCACTTATCCATGTCCCTGGTACCATGCTTGGGGTAGACATCCTCCTAACTCACCAATTGTTCTGAGGTTCATTGGTTATTCTTGACCTGATTTAGTTGGTCTGTAGGGAGGCTAGGTGGTGCAGTGCATAGAGCACTGACCTTGGATTCAGGAGGACAGGAGTTTAACATTTGTCACTTACTAGCTGTGGATCTTGGGTAAGTTACTCAACTCTGATTGCCCCTCATCCAGGGCTGTCTCCAGTCATCATGATTCACATCTTGCCACTGGACCCAGATGACTCTGGAGAAGAAAGGGAGGCTGGTGATTTAGCACAGTATCCCCTCACTCAAATCCAATTCAGATTTTTGTCATGGCATCCCTGAAGTCATGATCTTCAAAAATGAAGAACAAAAAAAGTAGCTGGTCTGTCAAGACAGTTTTACTGATGTGTAGTCGCTGTGCATCCTGTAACTTCTTGGAGACCAAGGTAAGAGTCTGGTGGAGGTAGATATCAAAGGTGGAGCTCAAACTAGAGTGCTAGCCCTCCTTGAATATCCCATAAACATACAAGCATATGAATACTTCCCCCAGCAGAATGAGTAAATGAAAACAATTTGTCACAAAGACAAAGACTGAAACAGGTGTTATGGAATGATTAGAACCTGGATAGACATTCAAAAATGCTAACATCATCCAAGGCATCCTGGGCCATCACCAATTCATTGTCACTGAACTTTGATGTCTCTGGACTAATAACTGTCCAACTCTCCCTCACTTAAATATAATCCATGTTCAACTCAAGACATACTCCCAGATCATGATGGTGTTAGTTCTCTTAAAAAATGAAAGACAAATAATACTTGGTACAAGATAACTGAATTTAATTTCTGCATGTATTTTGTCACTCAAGGCACTTGTCATGATCTCATCTTTTTTACATGCTACTTCTACTTCCTTAAGTAGTTCATGAATAAATGATCTCAGTGATCATGCATGATCACCAAAAAGAAGAGATCAACATGGAAACACTGGTGAATCTGTTCTTTTTCATATGTTCACTTGCCTCATTCAAGCATCATTGACAAATGTTCTTGGGATGAACTGGCTTAGCTGGGTATTCTCAAAAGGTCAATTTTATATCCTAAAATATTTTTACTTTCATAACATCTCTTTCCTAAATTTTTAATTTTCCAAAATATTTTTAATTTCATATCACTAAGATTAAATATCCATATATGAAATAAATATAATAATGACACCTATTCCTTTGAAGATCCAATCAAATAATTATACATAAGCTATACAAATATACACACACCTTTAATGTAATACATACCTTAAATCATTACTTAAATATCCATTATTATTAATTTGAGGTGATGTTATTAGTTGTTTTTGCTTATCTATCTCTGCAATGGTTTGTTCATATTTCAAATTATGTCACCCATGGGAATTCATCTCTGGCTTGCAAAGAAATAAGTATTTTCTGGCAGCAAGAGCCTCTTAGCTCTTCAACCTCTTCACTGTGTGGGATATTTTCTGTCATAGACCCCTTTGGGTATCAGGTAAATCTTATGAACCCCTTTTCAGAACAAGAATATTTTTACATAATAGAAGGAAATGCTAAATTTCAATGTGATGGTAGTGATAATAAAGATGTAATTTTTTCCCATCCAAATTTATGAGGACTCTATCACTGGATTCTTTGGCAATCTGTGGAGCCCCAGTAAGAACCCCAGTTACCTTAATTTCTTTAACTATATTTCTCCTTCTTACAAGATGCTTTGGTGTTAGAGCAAAAGAGGGAAAGTAAGTAAATTCAGAAATGACAATGACAGGTATCAATAAAACCCTTTTTAAGAAGGGAAAATCATTTTGAAGGTAGAAATTCTAGGCCTTCATAATTGATTGGATGTAAATTTTAAGCATCTAACTAGCCTTTGTGGGAAAGATAATGCATAAATGTTTAAATATGTTGCATTTGAAGTGCTAGTGTGACATCTAGGTAAGGCAGAATATAAATGACTTATCAAAAGTCTTCATTTTTACATGATATTAGAATTCTAAATGACCTATGTTTTTGTTGGTGAAGCAGTATGAAGAAAAATATTTCAAGTGACTGATTCTTGCAGAAAGGCAAATGAAGAGGCAAGGTTGAAAATAAGGGGGAAATGACTAATATTGGAGACCCTACAGGAAAATAAGTACATTAATGCCCTGCTGATGGTTCCACCAGTAAACTGATATATTGGTGCAATCATTCTGGAAAATAAACATTTCTGCATGTATTTTGTTGCTCAAGGCACTTTTCATGATTTCATCTTTTTTTCACATGCTATTTCCACTTCCTTATGTAGTTCATGAATAAATAATCTTAGTGATCATGCATGATCACCAAAAAAGAAGAAATCAATATGAAAACACTGGAAAGAAATTTAGAACTGCATTCAAAGATTTATTAAACTGTGCTTACCCTTTGACTTAGCAACACCAATACTAGGCTTATGCCCAACGAGATCAAATAAAGAATAAAGAACTTTTATATGCAATAAAAAATAATTACAATTAGCAATATACTTAACTATGCATTTATTGCTTTATGGTTGGCAAAGAGATTTATATATGATAACTCACTTGATTCTCATAACAACTCTGTGAAACAGATGAAATTATTACCCTCATTTTACACATGAACAAACCAGAGTACAGAGGGGGTGTCATAGAGCTAATGTCTAGAAGAGGATTTGAAATTAGATCTTCCTGATTCTAAATGTTTTCATTACACCACCTCTTTTGTCGTAGTAAAGAACTAGAAACTAATAGAGTGTCTATTAGAGAAAGGCTTGAATAATATTAATATAATGTATATAACATTTTAACATAATTGATACATAAAATTGTATATAAAATTGAGGAAGAGTATGCTTTCAGAGACTTGTATGAGTGAAAATTTCTCACTGTAAAAATAAACAGTTTCTAAAACTTTAAGAACTCTACTTGACACAGCGACCACCAATTATTTCAGGGGACCAATGATGAAGCATACTAGCAGAGAAGATGATGGACTCAAGCTAAAGAATATTACATTTTTTTTGAAGCAATGCAGGAATACATTTAACTTGACCATGAATATTTGTTACAAGGTTTTTCTTTTTTCCTTTATAATTTAAAAGATATAAAATGTAATGTGAAAAACTCAAATTAATGATTTAATTGTAGTCTTATTGTTAATCACAGGGTCATTTGAGTATTCAAAAGGTGAAGGAACTTAATGTGTATGGACATTCTATTTCCCATGTCTTCTAAAGGGAAATCTCATTGTAATATTATTCAACACAGTCATTCAGTGTAAGTTTCTGCCACTATCCTCAAAACAGATTTCCCCCAAAGTCATCCAGAATCATTCCAGGCCTTCCTGAGAGTTCACTTAATAAAAACTAATATGTAAACACACCATACTACTGTTACTGAAGATACAAGACAGAAATAAGCAATGTAAAATGTCATTTTCATTTGGGAAAATTTCCAGGGATCAGAAAAACTAATACACTCTTATGCTAAATCTTTAAATTTAAATCCAAAATATCCAAAATAGTTCCACTAAAATGCCATCCAGTGAATTCTAACATTTCTTTAATTCAATATTTATTTGCTGACCCACTTTTCTCAACCTCCCCTCCCCAACTGACTTTGTGTTAACATAGCACATCAGCTGGCATCTGATCAAATAACTGGCCATAAATAAATATGCTACCTGCCTGTTTGATGTTAAGAGAATGTTAAGATGATGCTAAAAAAATCCCTTGCTCTTTTTAATTTCACGTGACTTCTGGTGGGGGCAAGTAATAGGGACTGAGAATGGTGCAGATTTGTAAATGACTAGTAAGAAATTTAGAAAACCAACATTCCTAGAAATTATTTATTTTTCACAAATAGTTCAGATCCCTTTACTGAAGTATAATTTACCATTAGTGAATCCCATATTCAGTGGGGAGACCTTGTCTCACTTTTTTGGAGTTGAGAAGAAAAGCTAGCTGAGGAGAATGGGAGTAGCATGGCATTGTCCTATGGCCTGAAGCTGTGTCTTTGCAGCACAGAAATTTTGTCTATGAAATTCTACCCATCCTAGTTATAGAGATCATGACTAAGACTTAGAAATTTAATATCACAAATTTAGATTTGGAAGGAAACTTAGATATCAAGAAATTTAACTCTCTCACTTTAGAGATGAGGAAACTGAGGCAGGGATAAGTAACTTGTACCAGATCAGATAACAAAGTTAGGATTTGAACTCAATTCTTTCTGACCCTAAGTCTAGCATTTTAACAATTATCCTATAGTGCCTCTCCACACTGGTTTCATTCACCTAGTATTCTAATTTCAAATTTAAATTGTGCTGGTTTAATTTCAAATAAACAGGTTATTTGATTTTACCTAAATTTTTGTTAGGTAATGCTTAATTTCTCCAAGAGCTCAATCTCAGCTGGAATATCCTTCAGCACATGAAACCTTCTCACTGTGGAACACCCATTCCCACTCCCTTATTTTCTCAGCAGAAACACTCTTCTGCCATGTTTCTCCCTTCATTGGTGAGATCTTCACAAAGTACCTCCATTTTGGGGAAAGATCTAGGCTACCCAACATCATTGTTCTAGCTTCATTTGTGACTATCTGGAATTCAATAACATAACCCTGAAAAGTAACTTCCCCCATCCTTTTCACTCCCTATTTTTGAGGGTTTTTTCAAGGTAATGGGGTTAAATGACTTGTCCAAGGTCACATAGCTAGGTACTTATTAAGTGTCTGAGGTCAGATTTGAACTCCTGACTCCAGGGCCAGTGCTCTATCCACCATGCCACCTAGCTGCCCCAAACACTCCCTGATTTTCAACTCCATTTTGTGTGTTGTCTTCTATCATTAGAATGCTAACCCCTTGAAGAAACATCATTCTTTTTGTTTATATTGGTTCCAATATTCCCCAATCTTCAGTGTACTGCTTGGAATATATTAAGTGCCTAATAACTTTGCTCTGCCTTTATTGATTCCTTTGTTTTCTACTTATTGAAGAAGTAACCATAAGTCCTTGACTATAGTTTAGTCAATGCAAATTTCTTTTATTCATTAACTTGTGTCTATATGAGAAAGACCCACCAGAAGTTCAACATTTCATAATTGTAATTATCAATTCCATTCCTGATTTATAATGCAAGAATCTTTTAATGGCAGGGCATGGGGGGGGTGGGGGAACAAAGCAAGATTTTTAATTAGCTTGGTGAACCAGAATCAAATAATAGGAAATGAATAACTCAACTTTGGTGAACCAGAATCAATTAATAAGAAATGAATAACCCAAAATAGGGAGAACTGAACAAGGAATTAGGGTGATTAATGAATTTAGAGAACTGTTATTCAATTGATAGATACATTCAAAAATGAATCATTTAAATTTAGCACTCTTCTATAATATTCAGAGAAAAGAAAATATAATAAATATATATAATCACAAATCACACTACCTGCTTATGGTTTGTCTAAAGGTAACAAGCTTTGCCTTTCTCTATTGCAAATACAGAACAGAATACATTTGGCATAGTGAATACAGCACTGGGTCTGCAAACAGGAAAACTCATCTTCCAGAATTGAAATCTAGTCTCAGATACCTACTAAGTGTGTGACTCTAGGACAGCCATTTAAACCCATTTGCCCCAATTTCTCATGAGCTAGAAAAGGAAATGGCAAACCACTCGAGTATATTTGCCATGAAAACACCATATGGGGTCATGAAGGGTTGGACATGACTGAACAATAACAATTTTTCCAAATTCACTGTTACCATTAGATCAGATGATGGAGATGCCATTAAATTGAATACTTTGGGACAATGGATATGAATGTATAAGTTTGAGTTAGAAGACTTGGATTTGGGTTTCCCTTCTGCCACTTACTGGTTATATGATCCTAAATAAAACCTGGATCTCAGTTTTCTCATTTACAAAGTGAGGAATAACAATCCTTGCATCATTGTTCTCATTATTCAATTGTTTCTGTCATAACCAGCTCTTTAGGACCTCATTTAGGCTTTTCATGGCAAAGATACTAGAGTGATTTGCCATCAACAGATGAGGAAATTAAGGCAACTGTATTAAATGACTTACCCAGGGTCACACAGCTACTAAGCATCTGAGACCCAATCTGAACTCAGGAAGAGGAGTCTTTATGACTCCAGGAGGCCAAATATTCTATCCACTGCACCATCTAGGACTGTTCTGAGAGTAGTTAATAAAATCTGTAATACTAAAGTGCTATTAGAAAATGAAATATCATATAAACATGATTATCCTTCATAGGATTTAGTAATCATAGTCAGATAATATCTAGAACTTACTAACCTTGCACATAGGTCATAAAGATTTTAATTAACACATATTATTTTCGTAGAACAAAGAAGTCCTTTAACACCCAAATACCTCTCCAAGTTTGCGGGCGACAAGACTGGGAGGGGTAATCTTGTTGTAATTTTGTCTTCTGTTATAGTTAGCCACCAGAAAAATCATGACAAGCTGAAACACTGAACAGACTCTAATCAGATAACAACTAATGGGGATAAATGAAGTCTTTTAAGATGGTTCAAAAATCAACCATACTAGTACAAGACAGAGAAACAGACAGAGAGAACACTTTGACCTGTCAAGACCAGGAAGTTTCAAGTGCTGATTCTTGATGTTCAAGAAAAAACAGAGACTCTGTTCTCAAAAAGAAGTCACCAACCAGTCAGTCAGTTAATAAGCATCTATTAAATGGACTGAATACTGAGGATTCAAAGAAGGTAAAACAAAAAAAAATCAATCCCTGCCTTACATTCTAATAGGGGGGACAACATATAAATGGTACGTATAAGAGACACAGGGAGTAAATGAAAGGGAAAGACATTACAGGAAGAAGGACCTCTTCTACCTAATTCAAAGGCACAAATATAGGCAATAGGTTATTATGTTCAAGGAATAGGAAGAAGGCCAAAGAACCTGGATTGTAAAGTGTGTGAAAGGGAATAAGGTATAAGAAGACTGGAAAGATAAGAAAGGGCCAGGTTATGTAGAGTTTTAAATATCAAACAGTATTTTATATTTGATTCTTGAAATATTATGAAACCACTGGAACTCACAGGACTTTATATGGTTATACTTAAACTTTAGGAAAATAACTTCAATAGCTGAGTGGAGAACAGATTATAGTGATGAGAGACTTGAGACTGGGAGACCAGTTTGAAGATTAGTATTGCTGTCCAGGAGAAAAGTGATGAGAGTTTGATTGAGGGAGTGGAGAGAAGGGGACATATGTGAGAGATATTGTAAAGTTAGAAACAAGATTTGACAACATATTGTGTATCAGTGTGACTAAAAGTGAAGAGTCAAGGATGACACCTAATTACAAGCCTGAGTGACAAGGAGGATAGTGGTGACCTCCATAGTAATAGAGAAGTTCAAAAGGAGAGATGGTCTTCTTGGTTGGAGGAGATAATATGTTCTGTTTTGACATACTGAGGTTGTGCTCACAGAATTTTCATTTTGAAATGCCCAATACATAATTGGAGCTGTGTGATTATTATTCAGGAG
Source organism: Macrotis lagotis (assembly GCF_037893015.1). Lineage (NCBI taxonomy): Eukaryota > Metazoa > Chordata > Mammalia > Peramelemorphia > Peramelidae > Macrotis > Macrotis lagotis. The sequence goes on from NC_133666.1 coordinate 405,561,708, forward strand.
AAAGACTAGATCTGGCATTCAGCTGCATGATCATCAAAACTGAACCTATTGGAGCTAATGAGATTACCAAGTGTGGTAGTAAGGAGGAAAAAAAAGAAGAGGATCTTGGCAGAGTTTTAGGAGATATTCATGATTAATGGACAAGACATGAAGGAAGAACCAACAAAGGAGATTAAAAATGAACTGTCTGACAGGTAAAAAGAGAACCAGAAAAGAGCAGTGTGATGAAAACCTACAGAGGAGAAAGTAGAGAAGGTGATTGATCAACAGTGTCAGGTGCTGAAAAGAGGACTGAGAAGATAGAGATTGAGAAATAGTCATTAGATTTGGCAATTAAAAGATCATTGATAACTTTGAAGAGAGCAGTTTCACTACTCTTTTGATGAAATTAAAAGCCACTACTCACCCCCTCGTACTCTGATCATTACTAGATCATGACTCTTCTAGTCATCCAATAAACTCTAGAGTACAATTATTGTTTCAAAGCTTACATGTCTGAGGCTGGATTTGAACTTTGGCCTCCCTGATTTCATGTCCAGTACTGTGTCCACTGTACCACCTACTTCCTCAAGGGTACTTTTTTTTTACTTCTTTAGCTCCATAGACTAGTACAATGCTTGAGGCATTGTTGTTTTAATAAATGCTTGTTAATTGATAAATTTGATTATAGTTATCTATATGTAGATAAATACTACTATATAAGCTCCTTGAGGAGAAGAATTTGAAGGGAATTAGTTCATTTATTTATTTGCTCATTCATTAATTCATGCACTTATTCTTTTAATAAACATTTACCTATTATATGCAGGTCATTATGCTAGGTGATAAAAGGTGATACAAATATATATTCAGAAATGACTCCCATCTTAAAGGAACTCACAGAAAGGAATATTTTTTAAAATGCATATAAATACCTACAATACCATGTTAGTAAATGTAAAGGAGAAATGATCCGTGACAGATGACAACAAAGACAATCCTCACCTCAAAATTGCAGGTATTTAATATGGAACCCCAAACCCATGCATGTAATGACCAAAAATCAAGACCCCACATATAAGAACACGATGAAGGAAGATGAAAGGTCTGCTTGAATGGAGAAAGGGAATATATATAGTTCAAGAAGAAAGTTATTATAGTTAGAAAGAGTTACATCATCATTAACTGGCACCTTCCTCAGACTTCTTCATAAACCAGGCACTCTGGCTTCTGACCTCAGATACTGAAGCCCTGGATTTCTAGTTGCAATAAATCTTTTGCCTTTCTTTGCCTCACCAGAACTTAGCGGTATTAGCATTTAGTACATAGTAGGTGCTTAACAAATACTTACTGTTTCACTGTTCCACAATTTTTATTCTATGCCACTATGACCTTCCATCTCCCTATCAAATACTCCTTTCTTATCCCACAAAATTTTCTACTTCTAATTCTGGGAATTAATTAAAGCAATTTAATTAAATAATTAAATCAATATTACCATTCCTGAAAAACATCAAATCCACCAACTGCTCTGTGACTACATTCCCTTATCATGGAATGTTCAGTGCAAGAAAGATGTAAATAACTAATGAATAATCCTGTCAGATGTCTCACTGAGGCTTGCATGTAGAGCTTCTCATTGCAGTATAATTATCCTGAATTTTTATTATTTATCATGCCTTTTTCTATGTGGGAATAAAATTTCCAAGTCCATACTTCATCCATGCTTATCTTACTGCCCTCCTAGATTTAAAAGAAAAATAGAAATTTCCTCAAGAATCTGATTGAGGGGAAGGAGAAAGGAACCAAAAGCTAGTACCTCCAGTGAGGATAACCTCATAACCAAGAATCCAAAGCAAATTATGAGTGTCTTAAAGACAGAGATTGTTAAAGGTCAGCAAGACTTGTGGTCCCACTCCAGAGCAATATTGGTAAATGTTTAACAATCAGCTCTACCTCCCCCCAAAATAGTACACAAGCCTCAACTTGAAAGTTAATCTGCATTATTAACATTTCTTCATCATTCTTTAAGTCTTCAATAGACAATCAAAAAAAAAAACACCCAATATATAATCTTTAATTGTAGCATTTGTTAATTCATGAGGAGAAAATATTCCTATTTAAAATCTAACAATTGTATTTGTTGATTTAGTAGGAGCTCCCATTGTCTAGCTAATCTTGATACTAGTTAGACTTTGAAAGAAGCTAAAGGTTCTGGGAGGCAGAGACAAGGAGGTAGTACATTCCAGGTATGACAGTCTCTACAAAGGCAAGGAGGAGAGAGGTAACATTTGAAGGAAGGGTGGAAGGAAGCAAATGTTTAAAAAGAACATACTATGTTTCAGACACTGTGCTGAGTTCTTAACAAATATTATTTTATTTGAATGTTCAAAGAAAGGGAAGGAACCCTGGACAGGAATTCTGTCAGGGAATGATTTATGTGGCCTGGGAAAAGAACTAGAGAGTTTATTTCTATGACTCCGGTAGCTTTCGGGTGATTCCTATTAATTGGTTCAGACTCCAGATAGGCTTGTGCCTAAAAGAATTCTCCTTTAACCATTCTCTGGATATTTTCTATAAATGAGATACTAAAAAATTTCAAACTTCTCACACAAAATATAACTTATGATACATAGACTAAATAGCATTACCTCCTTCCATGAAAAATGTATAAATGGCAAAGTAACTTGGTTGTGTAAACATCCTGATGTTTTTTCCTTCTTTAATTCTGAAAGACAATAACCTATTGATAACCTTAATGACAAATATGTGACTATATGCAATTAAAATTTATTTAATTCAATATTGCAGAACCAAATAAATAATTGAGAAATAGCCTCTTTCCTATGTTGAAGGGGCAAGTGGCAATAGCATTTTTCTTCTTTTTGAACTATCTCCTTGATTATAGGGTTAATAAACTGATCCTCTTTCTGCCTGAACACTGAGCCCTGAAAAATTGAAAAGAAAAGAAAATCAAATCCACTTCAAATACTTTAGGTCTATCTTCATCTGGGAAAATAACTTAGGTAATCCATTTTATTTTCAAACAGCAACTGCAATAAACAACATGTTCATATAGCGCTCACGTCACTCCTTAACAGACTTATGACTTCCTCCTAAAGGTCACTTATAATGGAGGGGTTCCCCAAACTGAAATAGCTTGATTCCCTAACATTTGTTCAAAGTTGAGAAGAGAATGGCAAGCGGCCACATTCTTCAGATTGTGTAATTGAGTGAAATCGGGAATTCAATCCCCCAGCAGATGACAAGTTCAAGGATGACCCTGTTTTAACAAAAGCCCAGTTGGAACACATAAAACCATCTGAATCTGAGTTTTCATGTGAAACTTTTTGGAGCAGCAGGATTAATGAATATATGAGAATGTGTCCTTGGATTAGAATGCATTCCTACAGAATGAGAGTAAGAAATATGAGAGATATTAGAAAGGAAACAAGTGCAGCATTGTTAATTTCTTGCTATGCAACTGAAGCACTTGAAGTAAAGTGCTCATGTGTGACTTCAGTCGTGGCATATTTTCTCACAATGCACCTGCATGGCCACAGACACGTGTAAACAGTTCATGATTCTGCTTAGAGACAGAAAACACTCATAAGCTACCATTTAAAGTCATTTAGTCCTCTACTAAACACTGATAGGTTTGCCTTCTGGAACTAAAAAGATCATAAACTTCAATTGACTCATATTTTGAACTGTACAGCCAAGTCCTTTAAAAACGGAGCTATGTAGGAATATTTGAAAAAAACAATAAACCTCAAAGAATTTGACATACTTAGGAAAAAATAGCCTTTGGGTAAAAAGAGAAATGCAATTGTAATTTACAAAGAAGTTGAAATATGAAAGAAAGATTCATTTCTGTGACTCATTTCATTCACTATTAACAATGGCTGATACTAATAGTTGATGGAGAAACAAGTAGTTAGGACTCTTCATTTATGATAAAGATAAGACAAAATTCTATGAAAGATAAATTTCAGTAAGGTCGATGATCAAGAAGAACAAGGTACAATGTATCAGCTAGCTTTTCCATTAGGGAATTTCTTGGATAAATATCACTCTGATAATAAAAATGAAAATGTTCACATTTTGGGGCAATAATGCCCTGAAGGAGAGAAAAAAAAAGAATTATGGTGAATATTTGAAAAATACCAGAAACTAATGCCTTTCCATTACTGTATTCTCCTTTCAGGTAAGAAAATATTACATTTCATTTAATTGTATTAATTGACCCCTTAAAGATAAAATACCATGAGCATTCAGGCACATTTTGCAAGTACAAGTACCTTTAATTTTTTCTATAGATTTATGAATCCCTACAATTACTAGTATGGATGAACTTCTGATTTGGCTTTTTGAAAGGGAAAACATTTCTTTGAGAAACTAGTGTTTAAAAAATCAAAAAGTCTTGTACTTTTAAAGGAATACTCATTAGTAAAGCATTTTGCTACTAGAACAATGCTGGAGACAAAATGAGTTAATTGAAAGATGTCTGAATAAATTTTGGTATATAAATGTAAAAGAAATAAGGAATTTGAGGAAACGATAGAACTCTTGTATGAATTGATGGTGAATGAAATAAGAAAAGGAGGAAACTAGTCTATGATGTAACTGCAATGATGCAAATGAAAAGAAACAATATAACAAAATTGGAAACTAGAAATTGAAATGATTGTTCTTGGGCCCAGAGTAAAGATAAAAAAATACAATTCCTCATTTCCTTGGAAAGTGGGACCAATGAGTGCTGCATGTAGAGTATACTATTAGAAGTAGTCATAGCATAGATTGACTTTGATTAACTATGGATCTTTTTTTATTGTTTTGAGAAAAGGTTCAACTGTGTGGATGAAAGTAATGTCAGAAATTATTGTGATGCAAATGGAAAGATATAAACCATTAAATTTAAAAAGAAAAATTCAGTAAATTCTTTGCCCTTTTGTTTGATATCACATTGAAAAAATCTTTCATTCTTTTTTTAGATAATAGTACCTTTTGAACTTCCAAACACCTAAAAATTATTATTGGGAAGAAGGGAGAGAGTCTTGATTTTCTCTGGACTTAAGGCAGAAACACAGGTGGGGATGTTGATAAACTTATCCTGACTGCAGCTGCTCTTTGCGGTGATGGGAAAAAATCTGTTCTAGGGATTATGGGAATATATTATAATTGTGCAGCCCAAACATGCATGACAACTGAAAAAGAAGGGACAACCATATAAATGTAAGGCTGCATTTTCAGGTTTTCTTTAATCTTGTACATATACACACAATTCTTTGCTAAATTATACTTTCCCTCATCAAGATGATTCCAGAGAATTCACATTTAAGCTGTACTGAAGAAGTTCTAATAGTAAATCATACTCTTCATTCCAACTCTGGCTTTAGAATGATTTGAATTATGCTGCAATCTTGTTCCTGACATTTTGAAATCAAACATGAAGATCCCAACTTTTAGCCACTGAAGACATTTCATACCATAATATGATATGCATGACTGGCATAAAGTAATACTATATCAACATTTTTCCAGCAGAAAGCAGTTGATATTTTTTTCAAAGCAGATGTTTTCCAGATTTGCTATTGTCACTCATTAAGAAAGTAAGGAAGACTTGTGTGAGTTATGATATGGCAAATATTAAATATGCCATTTCACCCATAAAATACTATGGATTTCTCAGATAATTCTTTTTCTTGACTTAATTGTTTCAATATGACTTTTTTTTCCTTTTCCAAATCATAAATATTTTGTTAACTATATGGAACAAAATATAGTTAAATGAAGTTTAAAAAGGTATATATATATATATATATATATATATATATATATATATATATATATGTATATGTAGCTTTTTAAAAAAATCTGCCAATAAAGCCTTTATTGGATACTTAATTATTGATTCTATAATACAGAACAATAATAAGAGAGGGTAGTTTTAGCTTCTGGTAATGTCTCTATTTGAGGGGAATTCTGTGCTCTATAAATAATGTTTTGATTCAGGATCCTAAATTCTTGAAAATAAGTAGCAGTGACTTTGATATCAATTTTCTCTTTGAGGAGAAAGTGAGGTTCTATAAACAAAGCAGTTTGATAGCAGTTGTAATTCCAGATGAACAAAACAAAAACTTAAGGTGGAGGGTAAAGTGGAGGGTAGGGATTGGGAAGGTGCACTACTCCTAGAAAATCAATCCAAGGTTTGGCTATTTTTATTGTTAAAATAAATGAAAAACAGTGGAAGTAAAAAAGATCCATATGTACAAAAATAAATGTAGCCATTCTTAAGAAAACAAAGAATTGGAATCGAGCCGGGTGGCCATAATTGAGGGAATGACTGAACAAACCGTAGAATGTGCAATTAATGGAATGTTGTGTACCACAAGAATTGATGAAAACAATGATTTAGATGGACCTGGCAAGACTTGTATGAATTGATGCAGAGTGAAGTGAGAAGAAACCAAGGATCAATGTATTTGATACTAACACCATTGTAAAGATAATTAAATTTGAGGGATTAAAAACCTCATCAATGCAATAACCAACCAAAATCCCAGCAAACCACTGATAAAATATGCTACTTTTCTCTTGACAGAGAAGTGAGGGAAAAAGGGTACAAAATGGAACTTATATTTTTTTAATATAGCCAATGTGGGAATTTGTTTTGCTTGACTATACATAATTTTATAAGAGTTTTGTTTTTCTTTTAGAATGGAAGGAGAGAGTTAGCAGGAAGAGAATATGGATTTTTGTTAATTAAATAGAATTTCATTTTTAAAAGTGCTACTTTAAGAGTGAATAGTTTACTCCTCAATTTCACTTATATCTATTTAAAGTTAAATCTCTTTAAAATATATGTGTCAGAGATGAGAGTAGTAGTATTCTGCTATGTAAGCAAGAGATGATTTCATAAATGAATGTGTTATAATTTAATAAAGTATATGATGTACTTTAAAAGATTATAATAGTATTTTGTGTTCCTTTCTCCTATTTCTTCGAAGTTTTTGACTCACAGTGTCTCTTGAACAGGGAGAGGATCAGTTTCCTGTAACTACAACCAAAATCTCTTTTATAGTAACCCTAGGGGTCACTAGAGGGTGAAAGGAGATCCTATTTTCCCACAGAAGTTGAGCACACTCTCTATGTAGAGTTCACAGCTGGCCTTAAACTCAGGACAGAATGTGGAAGCCAAATTCCAAATCTCCGTGAAGCAGCAGGAGAGATACTACAAAGTTAGTACATAAATATTCCAAGAGACAATTAAAATACAAAATATAAAATAAATATAAAATATAAATGTTTTTAAAACCATAAAATGATTGATTTATTAAGTAGGACATTACTTAAACAATTGATCTACATGTTTATGTGTACATGTTTACAGATACATATAACATTTATCTATTTATCATCTATCTATATTTTTGCATGAAACTAACTAAGGAGGATTTTCTGTCATATCTTTTAGCTTAAACCAATTTTTAAAAATTGAATATATTACCATAAAATCTAAAATTCGAGAAAATTTTGGGTAAATTTGTATAAACTGACAATAAGTTGCACTATTGACACTATAGGTCAGAAGACATTAGGTGACACAGGGAAGACCCAAGTTCAAAGTCTAACTAGTTTTTCAGCTCGATACAAGTCATGAAACTTCTCTAAATCTGAATTTTTCTCATTTATAAAATGAGAATAATAATAATAACAACACATACAAGATTGTTATGAGGCTCAAATGAAAGAACAGTTAACAGTGATACAGTACCCTCTATATAACACAGTACAACACACAACAACAGTGTGAGGAGCAGGTACTATTATTATTTCAATTTTAGAGAGATGATAAAACTGAGGCAGATAAAGGTTTAGTGATTTGTCCAAGGTCACACAAGTAGTAAGTGTCTAAGGAACAGATTTGAACTCACATCTTCCTGACCCCAGGTTCAGTTTTTCATCCATTTTGAACCTGGCTAAAATTATTTCACACAATATAAAGAATGTTATAAAAGTTAAAATGATACATAAATGCTTATAAATAATAATTATCCATCAGGAAATGGTATATGAGGACAGGCAAACCCTATAAAAATAGGGTTAAATTAGTGGTATAGAGAATTATATGTCCAAATATGAAAATTTTATATCTTCCTTTCTTTTCCTTCTCCTCTCTGAAATCAAAATTTCATTTTTCTATCAGGTAGCAGATAGGCACTGCTGATTTATCAATGACTGAAATGGTGTCGATGGAAGGAGATTGTGTCTCCAGGGGTAGGGTTTTGGGGCTGAAGATCAGTCCCTTGAATGGGAGCCAGGATAAACTGATAGCTGGGACTGATTAGAGATCCCAGATGTCCCGATTGACATTTCAAAGCAGATGGGCTGTTAGGGGCTGAATCAAGGGAAATGTCTATTCCTTTTCAAGAATTCACAGCCCAATCTACACTGTAAGTCTGCTCTGCTTGATATTAAGGCATGTAGGAATGGTGGTAGCTACTCTGTTGAGAAGCTCCAGTGATTGAAAAAAAAGCCTAAGTATCATAAAGAAGATACCACATCTGGAATTTTCTGATGCAACTCATTCATTCATTTAAGATAAAGTCACTCTGGTCCACATCTGATTGATTTTGTCAGCAATGTAATTTGAAAACCAGGGAGAAAGTGTCAGTTCTGGAACTGAGGAAAGACAGCTTGACTTAATCAGGCTTCCTGACCACCCAGGATGCTTCCAATGGAGAAAATTTGCCAGTAGTAGAGGCAATGATGACTTCCTTTCAAAGAAATCTCAGCACAGCTGATGATGAAATGATGGTACTGTTCCGCAGAATTCTTAGTGGAAGAACCCTGAGCCAGATTTCACTCTGCTCTTGGCACATCTGGAATTCAAATATTTGAACTGATTTGATCTAAACTAGATTTCTTTAGAAGAATCTCATAATCTAGGTTTGAATTTCTGGCTATTTTTCAGGGTTGGGATGAAGGGGAAAGAGAAAAAAATACTTGATGGTTATGAGATAAATATATGAGATCAATAGCATTTGGGGGGGGGAGGTTTGCAAGGCAAACAGGGTCAAGTGGCTTGCCCAAGGCCACACAGCTAGGTGATTATTAAGTGTCTGAGACCAGATTTGAACCCAAGTACTCCTGACTCCAGGGCCAGTGCTTTATCCACTATGCCACCTAGCTGCCCAATCAATAGCATTTTTATAAGGATAAAATATAAATGACTCACCTTGCTTTCAGCTTGGTGACCAGATATCTGAGCTGAAAATATTGCCTGAGAGAATTAACTAGTTGTGTAAATCTAGGCAAATCATCTAAACTTTCTGAGATCCAATTTCTTTATTTGCAAAATGTGAACTACAATAGCACTCACTCTCAGAGGGTTGTTATGAACATCAAATGAGAATAAATGGATGGATGTATAGATGGATAGATAGACATAAAGACAGACAGAGAGAGGGGGGAGACAGACAGACAAATAGAGATATATAAAACAATGACAGGGACTCAGGATGTTATTTTTTTGTCATCATTTAGCATGGTGCTCTTGGCATTCTATTCACTTTCTACTGGATGCATTACATTGTCAAAGCCCTCTCTTAAATGTGGTACCAGATCAGAATACAATAAATCAGTGGATGCTTAGAGAGGGCAAAATATGACTTTCATTATACCAAATCCTATTCCCCTCCAAATTCAACTTACATTAGGGTTGGTTTTCTTGGCTGTTAATGTCACTCTGTTGACTTGTACTGAGTTCAAAATCTTTGTTATACACACACACACACACACACACACACACACACACACACACACACACACGTAAACTTTCCAAGTGATTTTGCACATGTATCTCATTCTTTTTAATAAGGGAGATTGGCAGGCACATATATATTCCCATTTTTCAGGTGAGAAAATGGAGTCCCTCTTGACTAGTGAGTGGCAAAACTGGCACTTAAACCTAGGCTTCTATCTCCAAGAGCAAAATCAAAGTCAAAGTAATGGAAATATTCTCACATCACTAAATGGAAGAGGTATCTATCTCTCTAAAAGCACATTCTTACCTATGACCTCTTGCTTCCATCTGGCAAAGGACTTAGTAAAAAACATCCAATCTTTTACATGATCTTAAGGGGTAAAGCTGACACAAAGACCTAAAAGGAACCATACGGTTGGACAGGTGCCATAATATCAGGTGAATACTATAATTTTTTAAATTGTTGTGACATTTTGAAAAGGCAGACTTTGAAAGTGATAGATTTCAGATGTTATACAGTGTGGATCACTGGAAATTTTGTTGTTGACATGGAAAGAGCTGTATGCCATTGATACTTGGCAAATGTGTCCATGCTATGCTTTTTAGAACCTTTCTAAGTAAGACACTGGATATCATTGGAGATGATGCAAACCTTCAAAACAAGCCTTCTGTGCACCTGCACCCAGCCCTCTGCTTTGGCAGCTCTTGACCACAGTACAGAAGCAGCTGTGGGAATTCCAACCACCCTGGTAGGGAATATTGATCCATATGTTAAGAGAAAAATGTGAGTGTTTATGTGAAAGAGAAAGAACCAAAAAGTCAGGATTAGCAGGGGTTTGACATAAAACTAATCCAGTCATTCCAATCACTTTACTTCAAATACCACAACATGACTGTCTTTGCCAAAGTTAATAGATAGATTTTTATTGTTACCTTGGTATGCATCTTGAATGCAAACATAAATATTCAAGACCAAAACCTCTGCTCCCATGATCATGATATTCCAGGTTATTTTCTCAATCCTTTTCTTGTCATCATATCTTAAGAAGTGATTTTGTGAATTTTTTCCCTTCTAAATTTGGAAAGGTTTTTTTTAATATGTCTCCATCCATAGAAACTTTGAAGTATCCTTCCAGTATATCACCCTGTCTGTACTTCGAATTATTAATTGAAGAGAAAGAATTTATGCCTGGGTTTTAAGCGATCTGGTTTGTTGTCCAGGTTCTGGCATTGTGTTGGGTGATTCACTTAAAATCTTTAGAGTAGAGGTACCTAGGAAATGCCTGATGTCTAGCCTGATGTTGGATGGACCTGAGTTCAAATCTTGCCTCAGACAATTACTAATTGGATTACACTTAGCAAATCATTTAACTACTATCTTCCTTAGTTTCCTCAACTGCTAAACGGGGCAAATAATCTTGCATTTATCTTACAGGATTATTGTGAGAATTAAATAAAATAATATTCAAAAAAATTTTAACACTTGATATATATTTTTTATTCTAAGATTTGATTTTTTCCTTTTATTTATAAAATGAGAGAATATGCAACTATATAATCTGCTTTCTTTTAGTTTTAAAATCTCATAAGACACCATACAAGCAATACTAATGAGTGTTTTTCAAATTTTTCAAACCTCCAAGCATGTTTTATAGAGTAGCTCTTATACATAATGCCAAATACTACTTCCCCTCAGAGTAAATACTAAATAGTAAACAATCCAAGTGAAGAACAGGAAATGACCACAGTTACACTCTTAAATGCAGCTTCTCTTGGACAATTGAATGAATTGATTCTCAAAGTAAGCATATTCACTATTTAGAAATAATAGCTTATATTAATATGCAATTTTAGAATTATAAATACTTTATGCACATCTACTCAATTTATCCTCAAAAGCCACCCTGTAAGACAGGCAATTATTAAACTTCCCATTTTACAGATGATGATACTGAGACTCATAAAAGTAAAGTGAATTGACAAAAGTCACACTATGAGTTAAGTATCACAACCAGGACTCCAAGTCTATTTTTCTATCCACTATATTAAAAAAGATTTTCCACACTATCATCTTTTTTTTCAAGGTTAAACATAAGTCTCACTTGAATTGTATTAGTCAATGAAACTACTGGTAGTGACATTTTAAGTAAAACTAAAACCATGTGAATATTTCATGGTACTTATCCTTGGATAGGGTATAAAGTAAAATATGGAAAAATTACTAAAATCTGTGTTTAAACTCTCAATACTCCCCTAGTAGATGGTGATATGCAATACTAGAGAGAGTTTCTGCCAGAAGGATTTATGCCAACAGAGGAAGGAAGAAAGGAAGGAAAGAAGAAGGGAAGGGAAAGACGAAATGAAGGGAGGAAAGTAGGGAGGGATGAAGGGAGGAAGGGGGAAAAAGAGAAGAGAGCAAAGAGTTATAAATTTTATGTAAATCATAATAGAAATAGAAATAATAATGATGATGAAGTTTGTCTCTGCTTATTGATTAGTTTTTCTTAAATATTTCATTTATTTATTTTTCCAATACATGCAAAAATAATTTTCTATAATCATTTTGTAAAGTTTTGAATTTAATATTCTTCTCTCTCTCTCTCCCTCCCTTCCCTTTCACTCCCCTGACAGAAAGCAATCTAATATAGCTTATACATGAATAACTATGTTGAACATCTATCCATATTTATAATGTTATGAAAGAAGGATCAAATTAAAAAAGGGGAAAAACCATAAGAGAGAAAAAAGCATAATGCATAAAACTAATTTAAAAATTGTAAATAGTAAGTGTTTGTTGGCATTCAAACTCCATAGTCCTTTCTTTGTATGTGGCTGTAATTTGCCATCACAAGTCCTTTATAATTGCCTTTGGTTTTTGTACTGCTCCATCCTATCTCCCCTCTGTATTTTTTCTTTTTCCCTATCCTCAGTCACCAGTATTTTGCTTCTGATTACTGCTTCCTTCAATCTGACCCCTCCCTTTTCTTTCCCCTTTCTCTTTTCCCCTTCTTCCCTCTCTTCTATCAATTCTTCCTTCCCTTCCCTCCTTTTTTCCCTTCCTAATGCCTAAAGGGCAAGATAAATTTCTAAACCAACTGAGTAAATATATATAATATATATATATATATATATATATATATATATATATTATTCCCTCTTTGAACCAAGTCTGATAAGAACAAGAGTCAAGCAATTCTCATCACTTTCCTCCTTTCCTTCTACTGTAATAGATCTTTTCTGTTTCTTCATATGATGCAATTTATCCCACTTTTTCTTCCCCTTCCTCCCATATCACAATCCCTTTTTGTTAATGTCTTAATTTTTTAAAAATCATCCTATCAAAATCAACTTATATCCATATGTTCAATCCAAGTATACTCCCTTTAGGAGTCACAATTCTCAAGAATTATGAGAATCTTCTTCCCATGCAGGGAATGTAACCAGTTTAATCTTATTGAATAGCAGTCTTTATCTTTTCCCCTGTTAATCTTTTTATGTATCTCTTGAGATTCCTGTATAAAAATCAAATTTTCTGTTCAGTTCTGTTTTTTTATCAGAAAATTTTGAAATACACTGATTTTGCTAAATATCCATCTTTTCCCCTGAAAGAGTATGCTCAGTTCAGCTGGGTTGTTGATTCTTGATTATAATCCAAGTTCCTTTCTAGAAAGATGTTGTCCAGGCTTTTTTTTTCATGATTTTCAGTTAGTCATCAGTGTCACTTTCTCCTTCAGAGTTTTCTGAATCCAGTGGCCAGATATGAATCAGAAAGACTGAAGGTATCCAAGAATGCAAGGCAATGAGGGTTAAGTGACTTTCCCAAGGTGACCCAGCTAGTAAGCGTCTGAGGCTGGATTTGAATTCAGATCCTCCTGACTTCAGGGCCAGGACTCTACCCACTGTACCACTGAACTGCCCCTCCATTATAATATATAAATAATAATATAAATACAAATAAAGTTAAACACATGCATCTTTAAAGCTATGACACTTCTGACTGATAACATTATCTCATATCATGCTTCAATATTTGCTTGACAATTTTAAACCATGAATCAGAGTTTTATAGGGGGATGGAACACTAGAAATAAAAGAAATTTTCTCTTTAGAATTCTATTTTTCAGCTTACCATGGAATGGATCACAAAGACCTCTAAAATACCACCATCACTGTTGGAGAATAAAGGCTATTTGTCTTCTTCTACACTTCCTGTTGATATATATATATATATATATATATATATATATATATATATATATATATATAGCTCCAGAGGATGGATTAACAACAGACATAGTCAAGCTTTATATACTAATATGCATTTTACATATATATGTGTGTGTGTGTGTGTATGGGTGGGTGGGTGTGTGTGTGGGTGTGTGTGTATGTATGTCACATATGCAACTGTACAAAATATATTTTTATGGGTGCATCATCAAGTGCCCCATACAACATAACACTTCATATGTGTTGCTGATGAGGTCAAGAGACAATGTGGAAATAATCAAAATTCCTATTCTGTAGGTGCCTCACCCCTTTTTTTCTCTCTTCTTGCTCTTACACTATCAGGGTTAAATTTCCATTGACAAGTAACCAAATCATAAACTTGAGCTCCCCTTCAATTTGTTTCCATCTCTAAGGCAACATATCCACATAGTGTCTGATATGCACCATTCAAAATAATGATTTTTAGATATTAATCATAACCATTTACTTACCAATTGGCAAAGAAACAAAGTTATAAATGCTAATATATGAACACTAATATTTAAGTAATATAATACACTATAATGCATATAGAATGCATTTAATGTATTTAATAACAATGATGAAAAGCATGGGCACACACACTTAGAATTTGACAGAGAAGTCCAGGAAGGAGAAACATTCATGTATTGAGTACTGAGGATCACTCACAACTCTGAACTTTTAGCTTCAATGATATTGATCCATTCAGGAGTATTTCCTCCCTCACAAAAGTGCTTCTTTGCTCACTGCTTAACTGGCTATTCTCACTACTCAGAAGAAGAAATCCTCTTCTCTACTTGGAAATAATCTATATGCATTCTTTCAATTAACCAGTTCCCTTAAAGTGGTATTACAGTATCTGGCACATAATAGGCATTTAATAAATGCACATTAACATGACATGATTTGTTAGTTTTTAATAAGAATAGTAGTTACTTACTCACCTGGATATCTACTGCACAATAAGAAAATACAATAATATTGTTAGAAATGCTTCATCAGAATAACAAAGCAACTGCAAAAGGTTCTGGTATTTTTTTTCCTATTCAAACCAGAGTTTGCAGTGGAGAGCAACCAGCCCTTATGAAAAGTTTCACCTTTCTCAAATCCTAGTCCACAGGTGGGGTACATTGCTTGGGCCTCATTCTAGCACTGCCACAAGAACTTCAGGCAGGACTTAAAATTCAATAAATCTAGGAGCTTTTTAGGGGTGAATTAATTATATGTTTGAAAAATAAAGCAGACTAATTTAAGTTGATAATTTTGTATGACCCACAAATGATGTTATAAAAATCCAGATGGACCTTGGCAGAAAAAAAGGTTCCCTGCCTCTGTCGTAGATAGTGCTGAAAGGCAGTTTTCCTTGGAGCTCTTGGCCAATGAAAATCAATTCTTTCTTTCTCTAATCAGGAAACATTCAAACCTCCTGACTCTTGATGACTCATTTTTTTTACTTAGTCACCACTCCTCCAATTTTCCCCATCAAATAAACAGATCTTTTAAATCATACCTCAGTTTGCATTATTTCTAATTTTGTTTGCTTTTAATCTATTTAATCATAAAATCATATATGCAAATTTCCACACATACTTCTGAAGCTTTCAATAGCATCACCAATCATTTTTGTTCTCTTGAAACTTGTTTCTATTTTTTCTTTGAATTTTTACAAGGCAATGGGGTTAAGTGATTTGCCCAAGGTCACACAGCTAAATAAGTGTTAGTGTCTGAGGCTGTATTTGAACTCAAGACCTCCTGACTCCAGGACCAGTGCTCTATGCACTGCATCATTTAGCTACCCCTAAACTTTGATGCTTTACACTTAATTTTCTCTACTTTTTTTAAAGAGACAAATCATCTTTCTCTGCCTCTTCATAACATTTAGCTGTTCACACACCAAGGAATCATTGTTCTTTGTTTTGACAGAAACTAGAATCCTCAAATCTGTACAACAGTTCATTTTCTCTCCATACCTGTCCATGTGAAAGTCATGCTCTACCCTGATGAATACTCTCATCACCTTTAATACAATAGCCTACTGATTGATCTCCCTGCATTAAAGACTCCTCTCTGCAATTCATCCTTCATTTAGCAACTAAATCAATTTTCCTTAGTATAGGCTTGATCACCAGGGCAGAAACTCCCCTTTCAATAAACTCCACGGGCTCTATGGTACCTGAAGAATAGATTATCTTCTCTTTGACTTTTAAAGCCTAACATAACCTCATCCCCTCCTACCTTTTCAGTCTTTTACACCCTATCATTCTCTGCATAGGCTGAGATCCAGTCACAGTAAACTTGCTGCTCCTAACACAAGGAGCCCTGCCCTTCCCCCTATTCAGGACATTTCCAGTGACCGTTCCCCCTCCTCCATTCATAGAATGCTCTCCCTTCACATTACCACTTCTTGGCTTCTTCAAATCCCAACTAAATCAGGATGGGCTTTGTTTTGTTTTGTTTTCATTGTTTCCCTTTTTTGTATCCCTAGGCTTAGCATAGTTCCTGGCACATAATAGACATTTATTATGTGCTTACTGATTTCTTGACTTTAATAATAGTTGTAGAGATTTTAAATCCTGTGAAATTCCCTATCTCTTTCACAAATTTAAAATCTATTAACCAGAACAATTACCAAGTCCTATTTCAGAAAATTAGGCTAATAATTTCAAATTGGAAATGGGCTTTGGATGTCATCTAGGCTAATTTGTATCCTCCAGCAACATCCTCTGCAAGGTATCTTCTACTTTTGCTTTAAAATCTCACTTGAGAGAAGCTAGGTGACTCAGTGGATAGAGCACCAGCCCTGGAGTCAGGAGTACCTGAGTTCAAATCTGGCTCAGACACTTAATAATTACCTAGATGTGTGGCCTTGGGCAAGCCACTTAACCCCATTGCCTTACAAAAACCTTTAAAAAATATCACTTGGGAGGGGCAGCCAGGTGTTGCAGTGGATAGAGCACCAGATCTGGAGTCAGGATGGACCTGAGTTCCAATGTGACCTCAGACACTTCATAATTTGCCCAGTTGTGGGACCTTGGGTGAGTCACTTAACCCCATTGCCATTAATAATTTTTTAAAAACCTCACTTGAGGAGGAAAGCAAAATATTTATCATTTCCTTTTCCAAAGATGTTTGAAGACTGTTACCATAATTCTTCTCTTTTGATTGATTGATTGATAGATACACCCAATTGCTTCATGAAATACTTATAAGGAACAATCTCAAAGTTCCCCAATATCCCTATCATCCTTTCATGGATCCACTGCATTTTATAAAATCCTAGTGATTTTGGAGAAAGTATCTAATGAATACTTTCATAATATGCTTGACTTCAAGTTGTCTGCAATCAATGAAAGTCATCTCCATATAGTCTTAAGAGAGAAGAATAGAATAGGACTACAACCTTCCTCATTGATATGTCTCTTTAGGGCAGCTTAAGTTGAAATAACACTTTGAACTACCTTATCACATTGTTCACTCAAATTGAATTTGCAGTTCATTGAAATTCTCGTTCCTTTTGTTTATCTATGATTCCATCATCTTCACAGTCTTAAGAATTTTAGACTTATCTCAATTCTCTATCCTTCATATACAATCATCTGCTAGTTCTGGTCAATCTTACTTTTAACAATAATTCTTACATCAATTTCTTCTCCATTTTTCAACCATTAATTTTTTTCTTCCACAATCTCTTCTCCACACAGCTGGCAAACTGATATTCTTAAAATATAAATATGACCCCAAACTCCACCACCAAACAATTCCAGTGACTCTTTATTGCCTCTATGATAAAATCCAAAATCCTCAACTTGGAATTCTATGGCTTTTGTATTCTTATTTCCACCTATCTTGGTGGCCATATTTCATATTATAGTCCTTTATGACCGTTCCAGGATAGTTGTCCTGCTAGCTTTTCCTTCTCTTTAGATTCCATTTTCTACCTCCCTTGCTTTGTAAAAATAGTCCTCCTTGTCTTGATTGTCTCTTCTGCACCACAAAATCTCACATTTCCTACAAACCTCAGCACAGGTACAAATTCTTAAAGGAGACCTTTCCTGATACCCTTAATTATCAATATTCTCTCCCCAGTGAAATTACTCTTATGTGTAAGTGGGAAGGGGAAAAATTGGTCAATGAGGGTCCAGTCCCTCAATGATGCTTAGGTTTGCCTTTTCTGTTTGTACATGTATATTACATACATACATACATGTGTACATTACATTTATATATATGACAGTGTATATATAACATGACAACACAGAGACTTCTAAATGGTTTCAGAATTGAATAAACTGATGACTCAGAAGAGACTGAGTTGTTACTTATTTTTTTAAGTGAATAAGTATTCCAAAAGGGGAATGTTCAGACAATTTAGGAGTTCAAGAGAGTCATCAAAGCAACCAGAGGTCCAACTGGAAAATAGCAGCAAACTCCACTGAAGTGATATTAATGGATAGAGGAAATTCTTGTAGTGGACAAAAAACAGTTCCCATGAAGACAGCATCAGCTTCATGAATCTTAACACCTGTGAATGGGAAATACTGCCTATGCAGTACAGAAAGGTACCATTCCTCAGAACCCAAGAGAGATCTGATGTCTGCCTTTTGTTCTCAAAGAAGACCATGACATCAGGAGAGAACTATGCCTAAAGGGTATCTAATGAGGACTCTCCAAAGGGAGAAGACTTCCAGGGCCAGGTATTAGGAGTTCAACCTTGGCCATAAGTTTGCTGTACACATGCCAGAGTACATATAGTACAGTGTTATATGCTTAAAATTTAAACTAACTTCTTGCATGCACAATTTTATGGGGAATATTTTGCAACTATTTTACTTTCTATGCCCCAATAGTAAATACTATTTTCTGAAAGCTAGTTAATGTCAACTGGTTAATCGATATTGGTTAAGAGTGAGAGTCACAATAGATAGGGTTCAGTAACTAGAATATGATAAGCCACAAATCTTCAGGATAACTCCTAGAATCTAAAGGGAAGTATTATTCTTCCCAAAAGAACTTAATGATGCAGTGGATTTTGACGAAAAGATCCCAAAATGAAGAGCTATATAAAAATTATTTATTTTTGTATTTGTTATTTCTAAGAATGATATAAGCACTTAAAGTCGGGGACTTTTATATTGCCTTTCTGTTCCAGTGTCCCATAAATATGAATCTCATTCAAATAGCAAATGCTTATTCATTTGTTAAATGGCCTTTTTATCTTGATACTTGTAAACTCAGTAAATGACTTTATATTTATTCTTATTAATATTCAAAGTTCAGGACTGTCCAAAATATTTTCTAATACAGCTTCTATCATCTTGACATATTAATGATGCTCCCTAGCTGCTGTATTCTACACATGTACTAAATAGTACATATTTAAGAAAATAGTAGAAATTAAAGAAAAATTGCTAAAGAATTTAGGGCCAAGGGGTAGCAGTGTATAGAATACCGGATCTGGAGTCAGGAGTACCTGAGTTCAAATCCAACTTCAGACACTTAATATTTGCTTATTTGCCATATAACCTTGGGTAAGTCACTTAAGTCCATTGCCTTGCAAAAACAAAAACAAACAAACAAAAAAGAATATAAGACCAAATAAACCTTCTCATCCCTTTTATCCAGCAGTATTACCACTAGGTCTATATCCCAAAGAGATCATATAAAATGAAAAAAGTCCCACATATTCAAAAATATCTATATTTTATTTGCTATTTTTTTTATAGTTTTTATAAGGTAGTGGGGTTAAGTGGCTTGCCCAAGGCCACACAGCTAGGTAATTATTGTGTCTGAGGTTGGATTTGAACTCAGGTACTCCTGACTCCAAGGCTGGTGCTCTATCCACTGCACCACCTTGCTGCTCCCCAAAAATATTTATAGAAGTCCTTGTTTTTGTAGTGTCAAAGAATTGAAAATTAAGGGGATGCCCATTGTGAGGAATGACTGAACAAGTTATAATATGTGAATGTTATGGAGTACTATTGTTCTGTAAGAAATCATGAGCAGCTGGATTTAGGGAGGCATGGAAAGACATGCTTGAACTCAAGTGAAGTGAGCAGAACCTAGAGAACATTGTTCACGTTAACAACATTAAGATTATCAAATATGATGGATATAGCTCCTCTTAGTAGTTCAGTGATCAAGGACAATGCTGAGAGATATGTTATGGAAAATGCCATCCACATCCAGAATATGTGGTCTATGGGGTCTGAATGTAGAGCAAAGCATATTGGGTGCACTTTTTAAAAGTTCCTTTATGGTTTTTTTGTTCACGAATTTCCCTCTTAGCTCTAATTTCTCTTTCACAACAGAACTAATTTGGAATTATATAAAATACAAGTGTACATAAATAACTTTTACCAGATTGTTTGCTGCCATGGGAGAAGGGAGGAAAGGGAGTGTGATAGAAAAATGTGGAACACATAAACTTGCAAATGGTTGAATGTTGAAAACTATCTTTATATGTAACTGGAAAAATAAAATTAAATAATTTTGTAAAAAGATTACAGGACCAAGGATAAATCTCTGAAGCACTCCAATTAGGAAATTCATTGACTCATTAAAAATTCCCCTTTGGATCTGGTCTTGCAAACTTACATCATTATTTATCTCACATCTTTTAAACTTGTCCACAAGTGTAATCTGAGAGATATGACAAAAGCTTTGATTAAAATCCCAGTCAACTATTTCTACTTAACAATTCCCTCATATACTAGTTAATAATTCTTTCAAAAAACATTGAGTATACTTAGTAAAGCCAAGCTTGCTAATTATAATAATAAAACTACCTTACATGTATATAATGCTTTAAAATTTGTAAAGCATTTTGCATATTTTAAATTACTTCATTTGACTTTTGCTCTTTGCAATCACAACTTCCTTTCTGAGATAGTCTCAGCCATCCCTAATATACCTTTTAAAATTTCTCAGGAGTTGAAGAAGAATCCATTGACAATTGTTTTGTAGATTCTACTGCCTTCTTTTTTGAAAATTGGTGGTTTTCAGGCTCTAGTCCTACTATATCTTTCTCATTCCTTCAAACATAAATGACACTGGATTAATAATCACTATCCCGTGTTCTAGTTTGGGGTATTGTAATAAGTACTAAGCTTTAGGACTGGTAACTTGAAATTATGGAGGGAAAAAAGCTAAATTCTTTCTATTTGTCCATGTATCTTTGATTTTACTCTTATTGAGCTATTGTTATTCTTTCTAGGCCTAAGATTATTCTCCTTGACAGAGAAAGTAGAAGTAAAATAAATATTGAGGGTGCAGCTAGGTGGTGCTGTGGATAGAGCACTAGCCCTGGCATCAGTAGGACCTGAGTTCATAATCCAACCTCAGACACTTAATAATTACCTAGCCATGTGACCTTGGGCAAGTCACTTAATCCCATTGCCTTAAATAAATAAAATTTTAAAAAATAAATAAATATTGAGCAGTTTTGTTTTCTTTGAATCAATTGTCATGATTCTCACCAATTTAAAATAGCAATACTTTCCTTGCATTGAGTTTTCTTTTTTCCTCATTAGTTTCCCAAGCTCATTCATATTGTTCTCTAAATACACTTAATTCAGACTTACTTTTAGTATTTCTGGCATTATTCCCAAGAAATATGCTACTCTATGTTCTAAGTATCTATCTTTTAAAAAATAGAATCCAGTAGCGTACCCTGTGCATCCACATTGATCTCTTTACACACTTGTCTCTTTTTCTTTTTTTATTGAACTCATATTTTCTCACTTTATCATGGTTAAAAATATTCTAGAATTTGGATTTCTTTGTCAAATAATCATACAATGGGACTATCTTTTTTGTTCTAGATATTATAATTGTCTTATAATATGTCTTTTTATTTTTATCTGTATTATTAAATTGCTGACCCATTTCAGGATGGAATCTTCAAAAATTATAAAATGTTTATTCATATAAACAGCTCTAAATGCACAGTCTGGAACTGTGAGATTATTATTTTTAATCCTGTGTGCTGTATTTTATTTATTTGTTCTCTTTTGTGTGTGAAATTTACCCTGCTATTCTCACCCACTGAAATCTTTTTGTATCCTATTAAAGTCATCAAGCCTACATTTATGTTATCCCAAAATTTAAGTAAGTCATCTATTCCTTCATTAAAGTGACTGATAAAAATTTTGAACAGAACAGGAAATTAGGTAGAACACTACAATAATCCAGTAGAAATTTTCATCCAGCTTTAATATCAGTCCCTAAATCAAAATTCTTTGGATCTAAATTCTCATCTAATCCTATATTCATTTCTCCATCTTGTCTACACCAATACAAGGAAATAATTGAAGACTTTAATTGAATTTGGAGTCTTTTTTTAATCAAATGTTTTATGGAAATTGTCATACTCTACTATCCTCCCACTTTCCCTTCCCCCTCCCAAATATTTGACTTGATCAAATAACACCTTGAAGACTATGTTCTTTTCTGGGTACCATATTTATGAGGGTAGAAAATAACAGGGGTACTGGAATAAGCTTGAACTAGCTTTTAAAACAATTGCTAAATTTTCAATGTGAACATGTATGTCTCAGAAATAGGCAAATATTATAAATCAGGGCTTTGATTATTCTTGGTTAATAGTCTAGACTTAATGAAGTGTTGAAGAAAATGTTAATAATGCAGATAAGCTTAAAGTATATACATTTCAGAGAATCAATTGGTAAATATTTACCAGCACATGGATCATTTTGAACACATCTAGAAAAGGGTAACCAGAGTGGTATGGAAACTGAGAATTACTTGATATAAGAATCATGTGAAAGAGCTAGATATTTTACTCTGGAAAAGAAAACATATAAAGGTAGATAAGAAGAGTGTTATCAAATATTTGTAAGGCAATAATGTTCAAGAAAATAAATACATATTCCATTTTACTCATGAAGGCAAAAATATAACAGGGAAATTAAAGAATTATAAATTCAAGTCAATAGGAATAAAAATTTATTTGGTCTTTGGAGGTATTAAAAATAGAGCTGGTTATCATAGGAAATATCAATGGAGATATTTTAGAATCTGAATCATCAATAAATCACTTTTTTAAATGACAGAATTTAAAACAATATTTCCACACTATTCCCATACTGTCACTTCTGTTGTTGCCAACTATTGTTAGATTCAATCCAAAATCTTTTTTTTATTTTCTCAGTATCAACTATTTCCTGACCTCATTGTCTTCCCCATCCATGTGGGGAAGCAGAGAGAATTCAGGACTTGAAACCAAAAAAAAAAAATAATCTGCATTCAAAATTTGCCTTCATTATTTACTAGCTATAACTAGAGGCAAATCATTTAACATCATTGAGCCTCAATTTTTTTAGCTGTAATATGAGGATAATACCCATAGTTCTTATTACATGATCTGTTGTAACATTCAAATGAGATAAGAAAAACAAGTGGATTGCATTACTTAAGGCTCTGTCTAAATGTCATATTATTGACTGTATGATCAGACACTTTACTAATACCCTCTCATCTACCCTTACATTCTTGACATACCTACATTACCACCCTGATAATCCTCAACTCTTATGCTATTCCTTCTTCTAGTTTCTTCTCTAACTCCCAGGCACTCAAATGTATCTGTAAAAATATCTTGAAATGGGGTGGCTAGGTGGCGTAGTGGATAAAGCACCGGTCCTGGAGTCAGGAGTACCTGGGTTCAAATCTGGTCTCAGACACTTAATAATTACTTAGCTGTGTGGCCTTGGGCAAGCCACTTAACCCCATTTGCCTTGAAAAAAAAAACAAAAAAAAATCTTGAAATAATAGTCAATACAAATTTATGGTATCAAATTTCAATTGGGTCCTAACTGATACATGGCAATGCTTTAAAAAGATATTGACAATCATATCCTCCACAATGTTTGTCCAAAATCTTTCTATTACACATTCTAGCCCCTCATCTTTCATTTGAAATGATGGAAAAGGAGTATTTATGGATTACCTATTATGTACCAAACACTTTATAAATATTAACTTACTTGATCCTCATGACAACACTGGGGAGAAGGTGCCACTATTATCCTCATTTTATAGTTGAGGACACTGAGGCAGAAAGAAATAAACTGATTTGCCCAGGGTCACACAACTAACATGTGTCTGTGGCATAATTTGAATTCAGGTCTTCCTGAATATAGGTCCAGTGCTCTACCCACTTTGTCATTTTGATGCTTCTAAGGAGGAAGCAGGTTCCCTTACTACCATACAATTACATTAGATCAGGAGCCCTTGAGGGTTGAGACTGCACCCTTCTTATCAATAACACTTAGCACAGTCTTTTGCTAACACTAAGCATTTACTATCCATCAGTTCAGCCCCAAAGGAAGAAGTAGCCTTTCTCTTTGACAACACTAAGCCTTCTACCTCCATTTCATCCTGTCCCATCTCCTCCATTACCCTGTCCCTTCATTCTTATGCATCTTCAATCTCTCCATCTCCATTGGATTCCCTGATGCTAAAAGTAATGACTGGCATGTATACTCTATTTTCAATACATTGATAGATACAAATCAAACCATGGCCTCAAAGTTATGTTTTGAGTTCAACTGCTGACTGTCACATACCCCATTCTTTTAACTCCAGCTAAATCAATTAAACTTTCAGTGGTCCAAGAAACTTCCTATAAGTCTCAGAGAAGGCGACATGCACAAATAGAGAGTTTCTTCATTCAAGCATTCCTTATACCAGTTAAATTTCAGCTCTAATTCCTATGCTTTCAAAATGTTATTTAATTTCATCTTTATAAAAGCCCTGTAAATATACAATACACAAGAGTATCAGTACCACTTTGTACAATGTTTTTTGCTCTATCATTTTGATAATAAGAATAAACTCTAGAAAAAGCCCCACTTTGTCCTTCCTACCCCATCAAACTATATTCCCATCTTTTACCTCCCATTCCCTGCCAAATTTACAGAAAAATAGACTGAACTTGGCTGCTTCCATTTCCTCATCACACACTCACATCTCAGCCCTTTAGAATTTGGCTGCTATCCCCAATATCTTCCTGAAACAAGTCTCTTCAAATCTGTTAATGACCTTATTGTTAAATCTAGGGACTTTTTTCTTCTGCTATCATCCTACTTTTATTCTCTGATGCTTTTGATAGCATTACCCATGTCCACACTTTTTGAAATTCTCTCTTTCCATTATTTCCAAGACACTCCACTCTCATGAGATTCTCCTATTTTATCTCTCTATCTCTTTTGGATCATCTGTCTCCTCCCTCTCTTTAAGTTTAGAAGTCCCACTTGTCCTTCTCTCTTCTTGCTCTTTATATAGCCTTTTCTGATTTCATCTACTTCCATGAATTCAATTAGCATTATTTGGTTGACTGCCACATATAGATATAACTCAGCTCTCAATGTCTCCACATCACTTCTGTCCAGGATTTCTAACTACTTGCCTTATTGGTCCACCCAGATAATCCACAAACTGATCATATTCAATATTTTCAACAGATTCCACTTTTCCTTCCCAAATTTACTCCTTTCTTTGATTTCTCTTTTTTTTTTGTTATTGATGAAAACATTATCCTTTTCACTTGGGCTTAAAGCTTAAACTTATCTTTTTTTCTACCTGCCATTAGTTTTAAACATTCAATTGAATGTCAATTTTTTCCAATAATATATATATATATATATATATATATATTTATATATGTATATCATATACACATACAATATTTTAGCATCATTTTTCTCCTCTTTTCTACTGTGAGGCATCCTTTCCACAACATTGCTTCCTGACCTGAACATTAATGCACACTTTGATTGCCCATGGATAACTGCTAAGATAAGTTTTAGATCTAGCTCTGAGGGTGTGCATTGTAGAAAATCATCAATTTGCTTGTCTTCTGGTTCTATATAATCTAACTGGACACCCTGGATCCCAAGTTCAGCGAGTTCAAAATAATTCTTTTTCCTTGTACCTTTAATTCACCCCCATTCAAACCTTGCTAATTTCTATTAAAGATAGTACCATCTTCTCAGTCATCCTGTTTGTACCTTTGAAGTTATCCCTGACCCTTCACTATACTTCCAACTCATTTCCTGACTTCTCTTTTTTTCCCAACATCCTCTCAAATACATCAAATTAATCTCCAAGTTGTATGGATTCAACCTTCACAATATTTTCCCTGTTCCCTTTTCAGTTCTCATTTTTATTGACTTTTTAATGTTTAATATGTTTAATACCTGTATTTTTGCAGGATCAAATAAAATAACTGATAAATAAGTTAAATAAGATAAAATAAGTTCTTTTCAAACTTTCATGCAGTCTATCAAAGACTTTTGGAATATATTACAAATGCTACTTATTACTGTAATTATTGGTAAAGATGAAAAAAACAGCAAAAATGAAAAAAACCTCTTGAATTTTCTCTATTGCTAAAAATATTGAACCAGGAGACATAGACCACAGGTCTGGTTTCAGTTCTCACAGTCTCTACCTCTTGGTTCAGTTCCTCATGGTCTTCACTACTGTGATAGTTTCCAAAATATTTTCCATGTTAACAGTCTCTTCTTTCTCCAGTCCAAAATGGCCTCAACAGAACAGTTTGAATTTGGAAGTTTTATGACCAGGTCTAAAGAATAGTCATTACTTTTGTACCAAGAATGCCATCTTGGAAGAATTCCTCTAGTGAGTTATCTTAGGGATCTGTGCTTGTTTATGCTGTTTAATAAATTTTTCAATTACCTGAATAAATATTATAAGAGGTAGGAGCAACATCCATTAAAGCTCCCTGCCTTCTAATCTAGATTAGGGGTTTTTTTAGTGGGGGGGTGGTTCCCCCTAAAAGGTGGTGATTATATTGTTGGGACTTACCTGGACCAGGAAACTAAGATTTAAACCATCAATGTAGTTTCTTGTTTGCCTAAGGGACAAATGTGAGCTTTGGAGGACTCAGGAACTTTTTGGTATTGCTCCACTTTCTGATCAGGAGAAACAATACGGTAAATAAGGAGGAAAAGATGTGTTGTACTCTACTGAATCCATACTGTGTCCTTGCTAAATGTACCTTCTATTGTTAAGCAAATTTCCTTTTGTTTTATTTTAGATGGTCTTTGAGTGTCTCCTTTCAATCCAATCCCATCCTGTATCACCTGACGACCTGCAGCTAATCCTGTGTCAGAAAAGCATACTTATTAAACATGTAAATGATGCAAATCCTAAAGGAATAACTAGCACATTGGATGACAGAAGTCAAAATGATTTTGGCAGGGATAAATCTAATGTGGTAGACATTACTAAAATCTAATCTGGCAAAAATTAATAACAAGAAGACACAAACTTTTATATTTGCTTTTAAAATATCAATTTCACAAGTGTTAGTGGTGATGTTGGTGAAGAGAAGCATGGAAGCTTGGATGGAAAAAGGTCATAAGGTTTTTTTCATTGGACTGCAATTTCAATGTCATTGATTGAATTGAGTTTTACAAAAGCACCTAATGTGTTCTTAAGTTAAAAGAAGCACAGTGTTCACTCTCCAAGATATGATAGTCCTGCCATTCTCTGATCTTGTGAGATCACAGCTAGAGAATTGTTTGGTTCTAGGCTGTATATTTCAGGAAGAATATTGATGAGCTAAAGAAATTTCCAAAAAGAAATGACAGACCCTTACTCAAGATCCTGCTTCATTAGGATAGGTTGTAGGGATGGAAGCTGTTAGCCAGGAAAAGAGAAGGCTTAGGGGGAACATGGTGTTTTGTATTCAAGTATTTAAAGAGCAATTGCATAGAAATGTAGATTGATTTTTCATGATCCATAAGAGAATTAAAAGGAATGATCAGTTAGATAAAAAGGGAATATTTAGACTAGATGGGGGAAAAAGCAAAAGAAAAAAAATTTCCTTAATCATTAAGAGTTATCCCAAAGTGAAATGGGTTCCTTGGGAGCAAGCAGGTTCTCATTTCTTACAGGTCTTCAAGTAAAGACTAGATGACATTTAATCTAAGATATTGTAGAGTGAACTTTGTTCAGATTTTAAAAAATGACCTCTGTTATCCCATCGAAATCTGAAATTCCATAAATATATGATTAAGCAAATATTCTATGTGATGCTAGGTGATGCTGTGGGTAGAGCACTGGGCTCAGAATATTTGCTCATCTTATTGAATTCAAATCTGGCCTCAGACACTATTAGCTACATGACTCTGGGCAAGACACTTGATTCTGCCTCAGTTTCTTCATCATTAAAATGATCTGGAGAGAGAAATGGCAAAACATCCAGTATCTTTGCCAAGAAAACCCCAAATGGGGTTCCAAAGAATTAGGACTGAAAAAATTACTTTATCAAACCAAATGAAAGAAGTAGTGATCGTTTAATCAACTTACAAGCATTTATTACATACCACACACTGATAGATGCCAGAGATTCAAAATCAAGAGCAAAATATCCCCTTCTTCCAAGGAACCTATATTCTGACATGGGAGACATGGGAAGCATAAAAATAAGTAAATGCAAAACAAATAAAAAGAAATATATGTAGTGTAGGCAGAGATGGTTCTTCCTACCCAGTACAACTGATAAAAGACAAAATGTGCAAATGACTATAGTTGCAAATTATCAATATATTAAGAAAGGTGCAAAGATAGGTGATCATCAATAATAGTCAATAAACATTTAAGTGCCTTTATATGTCAGACCTTGGGCAGCTAGGTGGTGCAGTGGATAGAGTACTGACCTTGGATATAAGAGGACATGAGTTCAAATCTGAGCTCAGTCACTTGCCACTTACTAGCTGTGTGACTTTGGGTAAGTCACCTAACCCTGATTGCCTCACATCCAGTGCCATATTCAGTCATCCTGATTCATATCTGGCCACTGGAACCATATGGCTCTGGAGGAGAAAGTGAGACTTGTGACTCAAATTCAATTCATGTGCTTGTCATGGCATCCCCTCTTTGGTGTTGTGGTATTCTTTGAAAATGGAAGACTAGAGGAGGCTAGGTTGTGCAGTGGATAGAGCACCAACCCTGGAGTCAGGAGTACCTGACACTTAATAATTACCTAGCCCTGTGACCTTGGGCAAGCCACTTAACCCCATTACCTTGCAAAAACTAAAAAAAAATGGAAGACTATGATTATTATCATGTCAGACCCTAGGCTATGTGCTAGTAGACAATTCCTAACCTCAAGGAGTTTACAGTTTAATGTGAGAAGGCAATGCACAAAAGCAAGCTGAAAAGTGGGGCTATAGCAGGGTACCAGGGTTGCAGTAGGTTGAAGGTATCCTGCCTGGAGGCATAATGCTCATGGAGTCAAAACCAAGCAGAGCAGCAGGTACATGGTAAAGGAACATGGAAGTCTTGGAAGGAGTTCATTGCTCTGCCCTCCAGAGTAACAATTTGAAAAGAATGAGTTGCCTTAGTCATATAGATTCCTTGTATGTATACCTAACTTTCCAGATTATTTAAATTTGTGCCTACCTTACATACCTATACTATGTTTATTTGTGAGAGTTTAAACCAGGTTTATGGAGAGAGTGTTTAGCTCTTTGCTGTTTTGATAAATCAATTAAAATTGACAAGCATCTATGAAGGACACACTGATTATTAAAAGTAAGCACACTGATATGGCCTTGTGAGTCATAGTTTTGGGAGAAATCCTCAGAATATCTTTGAAATTGGAGATAGAGGTAGAAGTCACACTCCCCTCTAATCCATGTCAATGTGAGTAAGAGTTGTGGGAATGTCACTGGAGTGAGGGCTAAAAACAAGTAACTTTGGAGAAAAGAGTTAGAAATTGGGGAGGGGGGGAGGATGTCATGCATTTGAGCTGAGTCTTGAAGGAAGTGAGGAATTCCAAGAGATGAGGTTGAGGAGAGACAAAACTCCAGGAATAGGAAACACTGAAAAAGCACAGATATGGGAGATGTGTTTTCATGAATGTGAGGAACAGCAAAGAAGTCATTATGTCTGGATCATAGAGTAAAAAAGAAGAGGTAATAAGATATAAAGGTATTAAGACTGAAGAGGTGGGGGAAGGGACAGCTTGGGAAGAGCTTTAAATTTCAAGGGAATTTCTATTTGATTCTAGAAATGCCACTAGGTTATAAGGAGTCACTGGAATTTACTGGGTGGGAAGGTGACATGGTCAGAAATGTGTGCCTACAGAAAACTAACTGGTCTTAAAATATCAAATGTCATCTTGAAACTAATGGAAACCTTTAGAAGTCTAGAAGAAAATCTTCATTAATGACAGACAGCTTGACATCCTAGGGCATTAAGAGAGAATATTAGACTTTAAATACTTTCTCTAAAGACAACAGAGGATAAATTTATAAATGGGGCATTGAATCATAAGAACTGAAAATGAAGTACTGAAAAGCATAGGAAAATGTAATTCTTGGCAAAGACAGTGAGAACTAAGGCCTTTCATAATATCTCCTACTCTTGAAAGCACTTATGTATTGATTCCATACTGTTATTGAAGTCTGATTAAATCTGTGGTCTAGAAACTGAACTCTAGTCTAAAATACAGAAAATTAAAAGCAACCTTTAGGTATCCCTTAAAAGTCAGATTATCTTTTGCCTTAGCTAAGCTCTAAAATTCAATATTACTGTAGACCACAAAAATATAGGAAGAATTTCTTCCTTGGAATTAAGAATATTATATCATGTCAACATTTGTAGTTATTTAAAGTGCCTTGGGACTGTGGCAGGAAGATTTTTGTGGTACAAATAGGACAGAAATTTCTTGTGAAAAATATATTTTTTCCCATTTCCTTTACTTTGGTACTAATTTGGTCTTGCAGCCATGATCTCAAGATAGCACTTCTAAAATAGACGTAAAGAGGGCGGCTAGGTGGACTAGTGGATAAAGCACCGGCCTTGGAGTCAGGAGTACCTGGTTCAAATCTGGTCTCAAACACTTAATAATTACCTAGCTGTGTGGAAAAGAAAATAGAAGTAAAGAGACACTGTTTAAGCATGCAGATATCCTGACAAAGGATAGTAACTTGTTATCTTCCTATCTTTTACTTCTTATTGTAGGAACTCTCCTCTGAGACTGAAACCCAAGAAGGAGTGTAACATATTCCCTTCTGCCTGCTGCTGGTCTGTTATCATTCCCGTTAATTGGTTGGAAAAGTACAAATAAGTCAGAGAGCTACCAACAAGATAGAGTGCTTTCCCCCCAGAAAAAGATTATCCCATTCTAGAGGGTATCCAGATAAATCCATAGTCTAAAATGAAATTCAGGACATAAAAAGGAAAGAAAGAGGTCATCTTTATACTTTACTCTCTCTCTCTCTCTCTCTCTCTCTCTCTCTCTCTCTCTCTCTCTCTCTCTCTCTTTTTAAAGAAAGGAGGGTGGTGGGAGACAGTTCGTTAAGGGCTGATTGACAAAGTGAGCTGAATCCATATTCTAACACCAAATGCTATCTATTACATGAGAACTTTCTTCTGGCGCCAAGAGGTATTTAGATCTTGTGCTTGGTTATTCCGTAGGGAAAAACACTGAAAGCGAGGGAGGGTATACCTGAAGCAGACTCACTTACCCCAAGGAGACCCGGGCTGGGGAGTGTGACTCAGCAAGGAAAGGTTTTGTCTCCTAGGTTACGCACTTGTAATTGAACTGATGCTTCTTATCTTTAAGGAGATAAAAAGTGTTTGTTTAAATGCTGCAAATTTCTAGGGAATAGCCAAGGGGGGGAGGAAGAATTATTTAGCTATGCAGAGTATTTCCAAATGAACAATAAAACTGAAGAGGTAACATTTCCTGAAACAGAATGGATCTTGTCTTCTACTCAGGGAGGCGTGAGGATTCTAAAAGACTGAAAATAAGCTACTTCTTGCATCCTCCCTTCCCCAAACCAGAGCCCTTAGTTTCATTAAAACTTAGTTTCATTTTCCGATTTCTCTTAATTACAACTGCATAAGAAACAAGTTCCAGGAGATGTCAGAAATCTTTTCTTTCTTTCTTTCTTGTTTATTGAAGTTGTTGGGTGGTCCTTAATGAAGTTTGTTTTAAACAAAAGGCGTTACTTTCTTTCTGGTGGCTTCGGGATTCCTGTGCATTCATGTTCCTAGAGGATGGTTCTCTTCTCAGAGGAGTTAAAATTATGCATCAAATTTCATTTCAATTCATCAAATATGTACTACGTACCCACTACCTTCAAAGATCTAGGACTAGAAAGAATAAATGAGTAGTCTTTATCTGTCGTAGAAGGTATTTTCTTTCAGCCACACCTCTTTTAGTTGGTGTTGATCCACCCTGAATTTTTCATTTTTTTTCTCATCAACTAAAGAAATATCCAGACTAGTACCGCTCTCGTGTCCTTCATCAATACTCACTCCCACGTGTTTTATTCAACTTTCAACTCCATTTTCTCTTTTCCCCAGGTATTCACTGATACTAAACTCTTTAAAGTCCCACATGGCCAAGAGAGGGCCAAAACTCTTCCCTCAATTCTTAACTACTACAATGTGTACTTGAGAGTTGACAAAACAGGGAATCTTTGATGTTTCCAGCTGCTCTTTTCCAAAATGTGACTGATCTGTCATTGAACTAATATGTCCATTTTTTTTAACAGCAGCCCAAGTACTCCTGGCATAAACTTTTCCCTGAGCATCTTCTGTCCTGAGAAACTATTTGGCATTGTGAGTAGAAAGGGAAAAAAATGTTTTTTGTTCTTCCTGCCCTAAGAATCCGAATGAAACCTTGAAAAACAATGAGAAAAAGCTGGGGAATCAAGTTGTTGCTGAGTCTTTGCAGTCATAACCGACTCTTCGGGACCTCATTTGGGGTTTTCTTGACAAAGATACTGGAGAGGTTTGTCATTTTCTTCTCCAACTAATTTTACAAATGATGAAACTGAGCAAAGGGAGTTAAGAGATTGCCCAGGGTTCCTCAGTCAGTATCAGAGGTTGGATTTGGACTGCTGAAAAGAGTCTTCGCGATTCAAAACCCAATACTCTATCCACAATACCTAGCTGCCAAATTTAGGTCTCTCTCTCTCTCTCTCTCTCTCTCTCTCTCTCTCTCTCTCTCTCTCTGTGTGTGTGTGTGTGTGTGTGTGTGTGTGTGTTTGTGTGTGTGTGTGACTGAGAAGGTATGTAACCCTTGGTGAATTTCATCTCTTCTAGTTTCACTTTCCAGACCTATAAGGGTCCTATTAAATGTTTGAAGCTTCCCAGCTTCCAGGATTAAAACTAATATTTATATATAACTTCAAGGTCTAAAAATGTACTTAGGCTTAATGTACATGTATCACTTGATACTCCCGAAAACTCTGTGAGGGAGGTCTCCTCAATTATCATTCCTATTTTACTAATGAAGAAGCTGAGATTTAAACGGTGGAGCAACTGTCCGGGTCACACACTCAATCTGTAGGATTGGAATTCAGGTCTATCCTGAATTCAAGCTCAGAGCTATTTAATTTTTCTTTGATCTATTGAATCTTCATTTTCCAGTATTATGAACTTCAGTGGGACTGGTTATGCATCTAATTACAATATCAGGGGAAGGGTTTTTTTTTTGGAGGGGGTGCAAGAGGGGGCGGAAGCCGGAGAGTACTGAATTCTTTCCCATGGACAGTGTTCACCTGCAATAAAGACAAAGTGATTTGTGTGTGTGTGTGTGTGTGTGTGTGTGTGAGAGAGAGAGAGAGAGAGAGAGAGAGAGAGTTATTGATTGTGTTTAGTTTTCCTTCCTCCAGACGATATAAGAAAATCCCAAGAGATTATTTTTTGGAATTGTTCTGCTCAGAGAGGCTTCTCCGTAGAAAGCAGCTAATCTGGAAGATACGGGGTCTAACATTTGCTAGTTGTGTGAAACAGGCAAGCAAATTCCCCTCTCTGGGCATAATTTGTTTTCATCAATACCATAAAGTGGGTCTAGAAGACTTTTAAGGATTCTTTGAGCTAGAAATCTAAGATCCAGTAATTCTCTTTATTCAGGAAGGAAATGATTAGAATTCAAATTCGGGCTTTGGGATGGGATCTCTAGTGAGTTCCACTATCAGTTTGAAACCTTGCAACCTTTCCCTCTGCTCCCCTAATAATGTCTTTAGCTTTCAGAGTTGGAAACCTAGATCAATGATCTGGTCATTATCCACCAATAATAATTATATGTAATCTCAGCAATTCCTAATAATAATCTCCATCTTTCCTATTCTGGCACTAACTATAATCACTTTTAGTGGTAAAGAAAATATTCCTCTCGCTGGTAGGTCTCTAGTGGAGGTGGTACAAATATGTTTGTCCTCACTCTTCCAGATGAGGAAATTGAGAGTCAAGAAGGAATTGCAAAAAGGCAAGAGAGTAAAGAAACCATACAATTCACTCATGTTATTCTTGCTAAGTCATTCAACCCTGGATACTTATGGAAGACTCAACTGATAAACTGACATGCCTGAAGTTAACCTATGAAATGTTTAGTATAGAAAAGTCACTAACAACTCTGTTCAATAGTCACTACAACAAAACAGAGACAATCAGAATTGGTGAAATTTAACTTGCTTTTATTGAAAACTGAAAGTTGAAAATAGAATAAAGTGCTGAAGTGTTATAGTTGCAAAAGGTAGTTTCCAGTCCCTTCATCCATTCTTAGGAGCAACACACATTTAGAGCTACAGGGAGACTTAGAGTTCATCCATCTACATCTCTCCTCTTATTGGTGAGGATTTGAGGCTTAGAGGTCAAATGACTTTTGCCCTAAGTCACACAGGTGACAAAGTCAAGATCTACCTCTGAATCCAGAGCTCTCTTTATTTTCTGTATATTTTTATTACTTTACCTCTCTGAGACTATTAAAAGGAAAAGAGCAAGGTGACGATAATTCTTGCCTATTTCTTAAGATTGTGTAGAATTCAAATTATATTCAATGAACATTTATTAAACATTTACTGTGTGCGCAGCACTGATATAAGGAAAGATAAATAATGAGGGAAAGGGACAATCCAAACCTGAAATTTCGTCAAGATAGGAAACTCCAGAGAGGAAAGGCCTTATACTGATGAAGACCATAAGTCATTTAAAAGACTCAGATAGTTGCCTGGTTACACAGACAGAGTGTAACAGAAACAAGACTTTAACCAGGATCTTCCGGACTTGCTGTGACCTCTTCACGAAAGAAAACGAGAGTAAATAGTATAGGACCCCTGCCTTGTTAGAGCTTGCGGTCTACTAAGGAAGTTGCTACATGTATAAATAAATGTGACCATAAAATAATAAGATAAATGTACAAGCTGATGAAATTGATGAAGGGTCTCATTGATCAGACCGGGGCTGCAAGACTGAGTTTGGACTTTATTCCAACAACAATCCACAAAAGATTCAGAGCAAAAGAAGTAACTCAAGAAAATCAATTGAAAACCTCAAAGCGTTATCTAAATGCGTCATCAGTAGTATTGAAACAATACTAGCCAAAGAAGGACACTGCCGATTTCAGGCTTTCTTTTTACCTTAGTCAAAATGCAATTGCCAGACTTGAAAATGTAGCTAAATAAGGCGCTTTGTGAAAGCAAAAAGTCGTTACTGTTTTCTTTTTAAATGGGTTAGATTTTTGTAGCGGGGAAAACAAAAACTGCACCGGATGTTCTAGGGTCAGTCTATTTCTTCAAGAGCTCGAAAGTGAGTAAGGCTAGTACAGAGTTTAAACTTGGGTACCATTCTCAGGACTGTTTAGAAAAATCTAGCACTCTCCCCGCCATTAATCTTTGCTAAGGAAAATACTTCGTTCTGCACCTGTATAAACAACCTAGATTTAAAAACCTATATATCTGCGCCTAATGCGTGAGACTCTGTATATATTTATAGTGATAGTTTCGGGGTAGTTTTAGGCGATGAGTATAACTGAGCTAAGCAATAGCCTGGAATCTTGTGGCGCTCCTTCCCCCCCCTCCTGCTGATCCCAACCAGACTGGGCACTCCCTGTGTGCGCCTCAGCTTCTAGGGGAAGAGCTCTGGTTACAACTGGATCTTCAGCGAGCTTTCCCTAGCAGGAAGGGCAGGTGAACGACAACTAAATTTACTGAGCTAATCCTCTGAAGTAACAATTCTCCACTCCACTGTCTGCCAAAGAAGGCCTCGGAAGGTTTAAGCAACAGAAACTCAAAAGGAGTTGCAAAACGTGAAAAATCAAGGCAATATCAAGGAAGTGACACCAGAGGTTAAGAAGAAATAGCTAATCGATGAGATCACAGTTGAGTTTTCCACCTGTCTAGAATTTTGTCGATTCGTCCTTTTTGTTCCTTTTAACTAACTAAGGTCTTGTGGTCTTGTGAGACCTAGTACATTTTTTTCCTGTAATTTTTGCACTGACTTTAGAGGGTCAACGAGCAAAATAAAAACTTTCGCTGCCTTGGTTGATGGTCTTAAATATAACTTTTCCCTTCCACTACATTCAAGATCATTCTTCCTTCCAAAGAAAGATGGGGACAGGGATGGAAGCTGGATCCCTGATTTCTTCCATATAGAGACCTCCCGAATGAGTAAACGCCTTCTATCAATGCACGAGTACCTCCCTTATTGCCCCAACACTAAGAGTTTGTTTCCTATCCATCACAAAGTCAATTTCAGTCACATTAGGTCTACCTAATCTCTCAGGTTCACTTCAAGGTTCACTATTTTACTTCCAGAGAATCTAAAAATCTCTATATTGGAAGCAACGTTAAAGGTTTCAAATGCTATTTGAGCCATTCTTCAACAATATCCCTCAAGTGTTCCTTACGATACCAATTGAGTATCACAATTTGACCTTAACTCACTATCTTAAGAAAAAACTAATTCTATTTGCGAACATGCCTAGATCTTAAGAAATCCATCCTCCAAAAGAATAAATCCGCCCCCCCCCCACCATTTATTTTCAGGATGTGTTGAAGAAAAAAAATATAAATGTGCGAAATTGGAAGTACAAGGGCAGAGCTTTATTCATTAACTGTATTTGGTAAATGAAGGTTCTTCTTGATTTTACATAGGACCAAGTTGCAAGGAAAGAAAGATACATTGAATGTTCCTTATTGGAAAATACAAGGAGACAAATCGATCTTTATCTGATCTTTAATCAGATGAGTGTTTTTGCTGATAAGGGTCCTGTACCTAGGTGCTCAAAAAATATTTGGTAAAAATTGTGATAAGTTTTCTCTTTCTTTCTTTTTTTCTTTCTCTTTCTTGGTTCACACTGAATAGGTTGAAAGCATCTTTTGCTTTGGGCATGTCAGAATTGAACCGCTGATATATTGTTTACAAGTCAAATTCCACTCTCCCAGTTACTATGGATGTGTGACTGAGCCTCTCTGATGCTCAGTTTGCATATCTCTAAAATAAAGGCATTAGACTAAATGATTTCTAAGCCCTCCAATCCTAAAACATACTACCATCTGTCAAGAAAATAAGCAAACATTCTCGATTTGGGAGTGTTTGGAGGAGGGGGCCGGAAAGAGGGGGAGAGAAGGGAGAGATACTACTCAAGACTTCATAGGATTTACAAATAGAAAAAGGTTTGGAATAACATTTAAATCATCTCCTTCATTCCCCATCTTCCTTCAAATAGGTCTAGAAGATAGGAAGTTAATTGTCCAAGGTCACAGAGATACTGAACTGCAAATTTGGAATTCGAAACAAGGTTTAATACTCTTCCATATAATATTATACTAACAAAGGCTTTATATATCGCTTTAAGTCTCCTAAACATTATTTTTACGATTAGATCGATCCAGTGAGGGAGGCAGTGCGAGTAGTTTCTTTCTTATTTTACCGAGAAGGAAACTGAGATCTAAAGAGTTTAAGCGATTGCCCGTAAATGCAGCTAATAAATGTCTGACTCTCAGACAGGTCTTTTGACACCCCCTAAGAAAACTTGAAAAATGGACAATAAGGATGACTCTTTGCTTTAAAAGTTCTGGGGAATCGACAGAGAAAGACTCTATTAAGGGTCAGGGATTCCGGGCTACCCAGAGATTTTTTGCTCCCAACAGTTTTTTCCATCCTGCTAGCTCCAGGGCTATCTGGGCTTTCTAACCCCAGCTGTAATATTAGTAGTGGCCAGAGGGGCTGAAAGGAGTTTTACTGAGACTTTCCAAGCCCTAAGGCCAAGATAAAGCACAGTTTGGTCCAGGTTCCTAACAGCTTCCCCTAGGGACAACCCCTGGGTAGGGGGAGTCCCCAGAGTGGTCTAGTTCCCGCCCACTAGTCTCTCCTTTTACTAATAGAAAAATGGTCCCCACCCCTTGCCCGCCCCAGTCCCACCCAGTCAATGTCTATCCCCCTCTTCTTTCTCCAAGATGGTTTGCTCCGAAAGCTGTGGATAAATTCTGCTGTCAAAAAAGGAAGCCCTCCGCACATTTCAGTGGAGCTATACTGTCCGACCTTCAAGTTTCTCTTTGTTTCTCTCAGCCCCAGAGTGGCCTGGAGCGCACACCCCTGACCAAGGTGTCCTCAGAGTCTGCGCCCAGGACGGGCCTCCTCGCCCTCTCCCAGGGTGTAGCTGCCCTCCCACCGTGGAGCTTTTGAGGAAAGGTGGGGAAAGAAAAGGATTGGGTGGGTCGGAGTGGAATTCAAGAGGGACTTGGAGGCTCCAAAGGGGCTCGGCTGACACCATGTCCACTGGCTCAGTGAGTGACCCAGAGGAGCTGCCTGATATGGAGCTGCGGGGGCTGCAGCTGGCATACCCAGCCCCGACATCCTCCAAGCGCCAGCCTCGCCGGGGAGGCAGTAGCAGCGAGCTCTATGCCTCGGCGGACAACTCCTCTGCAGAAGAGGACGAAGATGAGGACGTCGAGGAGGAAACGTGCACCCTGGGGACGGCCCGCGGGACTGGCAGCAGCTGCAAGAGGAAACGGACTCGGGGAGCTGCAGGCGGCGGCGGCGGCTGCAGCAGCAGCAGCATTGGGGGTGGCAGCAACTGCACCAAGAAATCTCTGCTGCCCAAAGGCTCATCTGCTGAATGCAAGCAATCGCAGAGAAACGCGGCCAACGCCAGAGAGAGGGCCAGGATGAGAGTCCTGAGCAAAGCCTTCTCCAGGCTTAAGACCAGCCTGCCCTGGGTCCCCCCTGATACCAAACTCTCCAAACTGGACACACTCAGACTGGCCTCCAGCTATATCGCGCATCTCCGGCAGCTCCTGCAGGAAGACAGATACGAGAACGGCTACGTGCATCCCGTGAACCTGGTAAGAGGGCAAAAAAGCCACCACCTTACCCCCCACCAAGACTGGAGTTTTCCTTTGCCAGCAGTGCCCGAATAACCAGCGCACGCTGCAGCTTTGGGGTGAGAGGGGCGGGGCAGGAGAGGATGCTTAGTTCTAGCAGGAGAGACTTTGCATTAAGGTTCAATTTGTTTTCTGGGGTGCAGAGGGATGCAGTCAAGCTTGCCTCTAAAGCTAAAGAAGATCCCTGTGACTTGCAGAAGTTTGCTTCCCCTAAAATGAGGGAAGCGATTCCTTTCCCCTCTCAACGCCACTTCCACCCCCGCAAAAAAAAAAAGCACCCAAATTATTGTCATGCTCTCATGCTCTCATCATTTTGTTGGGATTTTTTGGTTTTGTTTTGTTTTGTACACTGTGTGCGTTGCTACTTCCAGTGACCTCATGCTTGGCTGATTTAATAGTTCCGGTCTAATTCTCTGTTAGAACCAGTCCACTACCCAGCTGAAATGTTGCATTGCAAATTGCCCCCACCTGATTCTTTCCAGTTGATTATCTTTCTTTCCCCTTAGATGCTATGCTGATTATTTAAGATACCTTTCTGGAGGATTCCGTTGATAGAGCCTCCCTCTACCTCCACCCCCACCCCTCAATCCAAACTCAGGCAGAGTTAAAAATGTGTTTTTCGGAAAGTCCCTCCCAGGGAAAAAAAAAACAATTCTCTGCTTGCGAATGGACCACATTTTATTCACCCACTACAAGAACACCAAATTTCCCAAAGTATACACTTTGAAAAGACAAGTGGAGAACTTGACCCTTCTTTTGCATTGAAGACCTAAAATAAAGTGAAATGAAAAACTTAAATATATTTTCAAGTAACCATCCCACACATAGATTTTAAAAACAGTTTTTCGACTAAGATTCTTCTGTTCTCAAGAGGAATGATTTAAAACCGAGTCATTGGGCAACAGCTAACAGCAACAGAATAATCTCAGACAATTAGGAGGAAATATCATTAAATAGTTAGCTCTTGTACTAATATATTGCACTGCTTTTGATTGCAGACATGGCCATTCGTTGTTTCAGGAAGACCAGATGCTGACACCAAAGATGTTTCAACAGCCAACAGATTATGTGGAACTACAGCTTAAATCGAGGGACTGACTAATCAATTTAATTGGATTATTCTTTAGACTCGTTTTTCTTGGGGTGGGGGGACAAAGAAATTGTAACAATAAGTTCTCTTCTTGTAAGTTAAAAATTATTTCTTCTCCTCCTAACAGAGAGTTGGCGATATTTAGGGGTATTAATAGGAAGGTCAGGGAGCTGAGGCCCACAGGTAGAATTAGAAAGGCAGTTAATTTGACTTTCTCTGAATAACCTTAAAGGAACTATCACCCTTTACTGCAATAACTGTTATGTCCTATAACATTACCAGAACTGGCCCCCCCCAGAACTTGTCATAAGATGGTTTTAAAGCCCTTCAGGAATATACTCTATTTTGTAACTATCAGATAGAGATAAAAATCCAGACTCAATGTTTGTCTATAAGCTCACAAGAATCAGTGTTATTTGCACTCCAGTGCCAAACAGTATTATAATATAATGTCATGTAGAAACAAAAAGCAGATTGATAATATATTTGGTTGATACCTCTTGAGAGCTTCTATTCTTTGCAGTAGTGATACAATAGGCACAGCTGTATTTTCACTTTCTTTTAAAGGACAATCTTTCATGAAACACATATTAGGTCCCAAGATGGCTAGAAATGTTTTTAAATTTTCCAGTTTCTGCACTGAATTATCTATATAAAAGTAGTTCTCATTTCTATCAACATCCTCCCTCCTCCATGGATCCAGAGGATTTGGAGCTGAAAGGGACCTAAGATATTAGAAAAAATTTCTCATTTTTCAGTGAAGGAAGTAGAGAATTAGAAAAAGTCATTTTCTCTGTGATTTGGTCAAGGAACCAAATGAGGGTTTAAGCCCAAATCCTCAGATAGCAAATTGCATAGTCTTTTCAGGGCCCTGGAAAGCATTCCACAGGAAATCATCCCCCTTTTATTAAAGAAGGGGGTTTAGAGTCAATACTTTTTGGGATAAAATTCAGTGCTTGGTTTTAACTCAGATCTAACCCAGAGAAAAGAACTTTACATACAGTATTGTTTAAAACTCCTTTGGTGGTCTGGAAAGAATGGTTGAATGTGTTTACATTGTTACAAGTCTAGTTTTTGTCATTTTGTTTTGGGGCTGATAACCTGCTGAAAGGAGAAGATGCCCTCATTATGACTAGCAAATGTAAATAACTTTATTTTTTTATGAGTAACATTAAAACCATTATTACAAGGAGCCAACCCTCACAAGGGACACTCCAGTGTCTTCTTTTCCTACACAACACTAAAAAAAAATACGCATGAACTTCAGTTTGTAATTATCTTTTGCCTTAAGGACAGAGTATTTCACATAATTTTCAGTAGGATGAGGACTGTTCCTCTCCAACCCTCAACTACCTTCCCCAAGGGTTGGTAGTTATAGGTGGGCAAATCCATCCCAGAGTAATCTGTTAATATGCCTTTGGATATTTCTGAGGCACAGAGATGGTCTGAGGATACCCTGTATTATCTGAAACAACAGGATGTAGATCTAACAAACATTCTACCAAATTGTTGAGTCTATGATAGTGAGTCAGTCACATTCTGTGTATGAAGTGGGGAGATAAGTAAAAGATCATGGAGTAACATAAGCAATTAAAGAGCATACATGCTCTGGGATCATAGGATTATAGAATTGAGCTGGAAGGGCCTCAGAGCTAATTTTATCAGTCCTCTCCCTTTCAGGTAAAACTGAAGCTTGGAGAGGGGGAGGGAGTGAATCTGTCTTCAATAGAAATGTTTCATGGAAAAGGAGTAAGACTTGTTCTGATTGGTTTCCAATTGCAACACTAAAAGCTATGGGTGGAAGGTACAGAACAACTCCAGGCTTGATGAAAAGCAATGTATCATAATAAATTAAAGTTATTTAAAAGGGAATGGGAGATTGTGAGAGGTCTCCCTTATTGTAGGTCTTCAAACAATAGCTGAATAATCATTTAGGAGATATGTTAAAGGGGATTATTTTTCAGGTTCAGATAATTTAAAAATAAACTAGAAAAGATCTGAAGGAAGGCCCTCTGACATCAAATTCAATATAATTGAATAACATCTTTACTTTTCATGTGTCATTTTATTTTCTATACAATCTTGGGAGGGAGAGAAGAGAGAATCATTATTACTATATGGAATATCTGAAGTCTGGTATCTGGCAAGTCTGTAAGGATGAATGCAAGGGAAACACTTCTTGGTAAGAGAGAAAACACACACACACACAGACACACACAGACACACACACACACACACACACACACAGACAAACACAGTTTAGTTTTCAACAAGTAGTCTTTTCCTGCTTTGTAATTGTTTGATACTAAGTATCTCCATTAAGTAACTAAGGTTCACTTCTTAGAAAGTATGTTAAAATTGTGGACTTAGTGAGAACCTAAGAGCATCTTTTAGATACTGAAGTATGGGATGACAATCTTGAGATTAGAACAAAAAGTAAGATTAAAACTAGGCAGCTAGATGGTGCAGTGGATAGAGTGCCAGACTTGGAAGTCAGGAGTATTCATTCACCTTCTGGAGTTCAAACCTAGCCTCAGATACATATGAGCTGTGTGACCCTGCTAAGTTACTTCACCCTGCTTTTCTCTGGTTTCCTTATCTGTAAAATGAACTGGAGAAGAAAAGTGCAAACTACTCCAGAATCTTTGAAAAGAAAGCCTCAGTGGTATCATGAAGTGTCAGACATGACTGAAAAACCACTGAACACCAAATAGGATTAAAACTAATAATCATGTTTGTATTAATGCAAGGAGAAAACACTTTGGTGGAAAAGGAAACCTATTAAACTAAGACAATCTTAGACAAAGACTATGAATTAACTGAGAAGACACTTAAGACAATTGAATTTGTGTTTTTGTTTTTTTTCCCAACTTCACTTGCAAGTGTTAAATGAATACTAAGAGAGGAGGGGGAAATTATGCTTAAATAGTGTGTATGGTTTAAAATATAAAAATCTAGAAAAGAATAAAATACTTGGTGATTGGAATGGAGTCTGGGTGTACACAGTACTAAAACATGAAAATATAAAGATGTAATATTACCACACTATTCCGTTTCTCTACCCCCACCTCTATACTTTCTAACTCTCCAGAGAGTAACAGAAAAAAATATATTTCTCAAATATCACTTTCACTGCAAATTTTGCATGATTTCTAGACCAAAACATTATGTGACCCCTTCCCCAATCCAAAATGCTTCATTTATAATAAATTGCATTGGATAAAATGGTAGCTAAAGCTGCTATTCAATGTGTGATAATAATTAAAGGAAAGACAGCCTCTATAAAATATTTCTTTTCTAAAGTCATAGAAGAGGAAGTGTGAGCTTTAAGTAGCAGAAGAAACATTTCACTTACAAATGCCATCTTAGGTTTCTCAATATTTCCTTAGGGTGAGACAAGGAAAGACCACCCCAAGTGGATACTCTTGAAAAGTTTGGTTAAAAACTAATAATAACAAATTTAATTTTATTACTGTGAGTTACTAGAAGAGGAAAAATGAGTTACTGAAAAGAGGTGGAAAGGCAACTCCTCCATACTATTGGAAGGGTAAATGCCAGTGGAAGTAGCCTTTTTGGGGGACTAAAAGCAGTGATGCTTTATTGATGTTTAGGCAAAAAAATCCCCTTTTAACACAGACCTCTTTGTTTATATGAATGTTTCATCAGGAACTAATTTCAGAACTCTCATTTTGAAACATTCAGTTTTGAAGGGCACTGGTATGACTGTGAAACTAACTGCCAAAGTCCAAGCTGGAGGTGAAACATGTACAGGGTGTTTGCTCTTGACCTTCTATCATGTTACATTTTTTTTTCCTTTTAAAATTAAGGCCCCTGCAACAAAAACTGAAAAATATCATTTACAATTTAAAAAATCAGATTTTTTTCAATTAACAGTTTATTTATGATAAGAAACACATTTTGTACTATGAAATTTTACCATGGTACACAACAAAAAATAAATAAACTTAATTTGCTTTCAGGAATTAAACAGTTCCACTTTTCTTCATTTTCTCCTTCCCTTCTTCCTTCTCTTTCTTCATTCTTACCTCTTTTATTCCTTCCTTTATTCCTTCATTTCTTCCTCTTTTCCTTTCTTCCTTTCCCCACTCCCAATCCCCAAGCCATAAAAATTCAGGAGCTCAGCATCT
This sequence comes from Macrotis lagotis, assembly GCF_037893015.1. Classification (NCBI taxonomy): domain Eukaryota; kingdom Metazoa; phylum Chordata; class Mammalia; order Peramelemorphia; family Peramelidae; genus Macrotis; species Macrotis lagotis. The sequence continues at coordinate 405,606,120 of NC_133666.1, forward strand.
TCAGGGAAGGTAGGTGACACATCCAATAGAGTGCTGGTCTTAAAGGCAGGAAGACTCATCTGAGTTCAAATCTGGCCTAAGACACTTATTTGCTCTATGACCCGGGAAAGTCAGTCCTGTTTGTCTCAATTCCATATCTGTAAAACAAATTGGATAAAGAAATAGCAAACCATTCCAGGATCTCTGCCAAGGCAAGCTTAAATGAGGTCAAAAAGAGTTGGACATAAGTCTGAAAAGTCTGAACATCAACATGGAACATTCAATCTGAGTTATTTCTTGTCTTTATTCTGTTGTCTTTCCTTTCTTTCTCTTATTAAGCACAATAATTTTCCTCAAACTGCAAATTAATATCCTTTCATATTCTTCCATCTTCTTGTTCTTCCACACTGTAACTATTCAAGGGAAAAAATCCAATTTTGGATACTTCCTTTTAAACTTCTTTTTGAATCATAGCAACTAATGTTGCTATGAAGTGAAGTAAAAAGGAATACAAGGATTTTATTTTCATCTAGACAACCTTATGAAATGAGTAAGAAAATGCTGCAAATGAGAAAAACTCCTTAATGGTCAGATTGTTAAAAGTTAAATTTGTCTTTATATATGCAGTGCAGCTATTATTCGGGAGAAAGAATGGAATTGAATGGGAAATGAGTCTGCTATTATTCATGTATTTGAGACACTTATTTTTACATTTTTGGAAGAACTTGGTTTGAAATTCAGTGGATTTATATGTTTTATGTTACCAGACTTTCCTACAAGTGGAACAGACAGCTACCTATATAGTTTGAGTCAAAGCAAAACTATATCTGGCAAGTTTTCTTTCACACAGATCTTTAAAGCTTGACTTTATGCAATTACCTTCCTTTGTTGACTGATAAAGCAGAAATATTCCCAATAGAAGATTTGTTGATACAGTATTATTTTTTTTAGGATTTTTGCAAGGCAAATGGGGTTAAGTGGCTTGCCCAAGGTGTCTGAGGTCAGATTTGAACCTAAATACTCCTGACTCCAGGGGTGGTACTCTATCCACTATGACACCTAGCTGCCCCAAATATGGTATTTTTTATTCAGTACAATAGCATTTTTGGGAGGTGGGGAGTGGAGTAAAGGGAGGATAGGTAATAGGGATTAAGTGACTTGCTCTGTGTCACACAGCTAGTTAAGTGTGGAAAGTCACATTTAAACTCAAGTCCTCCTGACTTCAGGGAAACTACTCTATTTACAATAGTGTTTTATGCACAGAAAGCACAGTAACAAAAAAAAATTGTTTGAAGAAAAAATGAGGCCTTATTATCCATTTTATTTTGTAGAACTGAAACCTCATAGTGCAGCAGATGCAAAATGGAATGGTCTGAGACTACAGTTTCTGCCTTCTCTAAGGAGGAGGAGTTGGTTGACTCCACCCTTTAGAATTCCAATCAAAAATGAGAGGAAGATGGAATCAATCAAAATTTGTGTTAGGAGCCTGGTAGCTGCAATGTTAATCTACTCAATCTGTAGAGCATCCCATTATTTAATTTTTTTCCAATTATCATACATTATTATTTTCTCACATCTCCAATCTCCCAGAGAAAGAAAAGGAAAACAAAACCTCTTAATGTAATCAAACAAAACAACAAAGGAACATACTATATCCAAAAAATGTATCCCATTTTTTAATAAATATTTTACTTGTTTTCCAATTATATAAAATAGTAGTTTCTACCAATCATTTTTGCAAAGTTTTGAATTTGGCAATTTTTCTCCCTCCCTCCCTCTCTTCCCTCCCCCATCCCCCCAACAGAAGGCAATCAGATAGTCTTTACATTGTTTCCATGATATACATAAATCAATACTGAATATAGAGAGAAGAAATATATCCTTAAGAAGGAAAGAAAATATTAGGGATAGCAAAATTATGTAATACTTAAGACAACTTTTAAAAATTGAAGCTAATAATTTTGGTCTTCATTCAAACTGACAGTTCTTTCTCTGGATACTTCTCCATCACAGATCCCCCCAAATTTTCACTGAATATTGTACTGATGGATTAAGTCCATCAAAGTTGATCACCCCCCCCATGTTGTTGTTAAGATGTACAATGTTCTTCAGGTTCTTCTCATCTCATTCAGCATCAGTTCATACAAGTCTTTCCAAGATTCTCTGAATCACATCCCTCCTGATTTCTAATAGAGTAATAGTGTTTATCACATGCATATACCACAGTTTGTTCAGTCATTCCCCAATTGATGGACATTCCCTTGATTTCCACTTCTTTACAACTACAAACAGAACTGTTATGAATATTTTTGTCCATATGAGATTTTTACGCTTTTTCCTGATCTCTTCTGGGTATAGACCCAGTAATGGTATTGCTGGATCAAAGGGTATGAACATTTTTATTACCCTTTGGGCATAATTCCAAATTGCTCTCCAGAAAAGCTGGATCAGTTCACAGCTCCACCAACAATGCATCAGTGTCTCAGATTTCCCACATTCCTTCCAACATTGAACAATATCCTTTCTGGTCATATTGGCCAATCTGAGAGGTGTGAGGTGGTACCTCAGAGATATTTTAATTTCATTTCTCTAATCAGTAATGATTTAAACCAATTTTTTTTCTCATTTGACTGTAGATAGCTTTGATTTCCTTGTCTGAAAATTACCTTTGCATATCCTTTAACCATTTGTCAATTGGGGAATGATTTGGTTTTTTATAAATTTACTCAATTCTCTATATATTTTTAGAAATGAGTTCTTTGTCAGGAAAAACTAATTGTAAAAATTATTTCCTAATTTGCTACATTTCTTTTGATCTTGGTTAGAGTGGTTTTGTTTGTGCAAAAGTTTTTTAGCTTTTTATGTCATCAAAATTATAATAATTCTATCTCTTCCTTGGTCATAAACTGCTCCCCTTTCCATAGATCTGACAGGTAAACAATTCTTCATTCTCCTAATTTACTTAATATATTGCCTTTTATGTCTAAATTCTCTAAATTCTTTTTTTTATCTTATCTTGGTGTAGGGTATGAGATGTTAGTCTAATCTTGATTTTTGGCCATACTATCTTCCAGTTTTCCCAACAATTTTAATCAAAAAGTGAGTTCTTATCCAAGAAGTTTGTCTCTGGGCTTATCAAACAGCAGATTACTATATTCATTTTCTGCTGTCTCTTTCAAACTTAATCTATTCCACTGATCCACCATTCTTTTTCTTAGCCAGTACCAGTTTTGATGACTGATGCTTTTTAATACAATTTTAGATCTTATAAGGCAAAGGCTTCTTCTTTTGCATTTTTCATTAAATCCCATTAAATTCTTGACTTTTTGTTTCTCCATATTACTTTAGTTACAATTTTTTCTAGCTCAATAAAGTAATTTTTTGGAAGTTTGATTGGTATGGCACTAAATAAGTAGTTTAGGTAGAAATGTCATTTTTATTATATTACCTCAGACCTATTCATGAACAGTTGATATTTGCCCAGTTATTTAGATCTGATTTTGTGTGAAAAGTGTTTTATAGTTGTTTTCAAAGAGTTTCTGAATATGCTTTGTCAGATAGAATCCCAAGTATTCCCATTACTTGAAAAAATTATTTTATATTATTCAAATTACATGCAAAGGTAGTTTTCAGCATTTATCCTTTTGCAAGTTTAGAAGTTTCATATTTTTTTTACCACTCTCCCTTCCCCCCTCCAAGGCAGTAGCAATCTGATAAAAGTTGTACATGTACAACTGTTACTCATGCTACTCATGATGTATCACTACTTTTTGAACATTATTTTTGGACTGGGGAGTTTTAGGCCCATCTGACTTGTGGACTTAACTTTCAGGAAGACTCTAGACTTTATTGTCCTCACCTAGAGGATATTATTTTTTCACCTATCTCTCATTCAAATAGTTCCCTTGTTTTCCAATTATATAAAATAGTAGTTTCTACCAGTCATTTTTGCAAGGTTTTGAATTTGGCAATTTTTCCCTTTGGCAAAATAGTTTAGCAAATAGTTCCCTTGAAGACTTAGACAACCCAGACCCTGTGGGGTAGATTTATTCTTAGAAGCACTTTGGAATATAGAATTGACTAAATAATTCCCTTGGTAACCATTTGTCTAATCACAAAATTAGAAATTATTTCTGACTCTACCCTCCCTTTGTCCCATCCTTCTCCAACTAACAAACTCCTTCCTTATCAACTCCAGTTCTGTAAATCCTGGACCAACTCTTCCTCATTTGACCTTTATGATTCTACCTATTACCTACTTTTTTATCTAACACCCTTCTGGAAACTCTCACTTAACCTGCCCACCACAATGTAACAATGATTCATCCAAACCCTATAAGCTCTCCTATTCTTTTGGAATAGCACTATTTCTGTGAAGTCTTTTTTTTTGATCATTGGATCTCAAGATCATAGTGCTAGAGGTAGGAAAAAACCTTAGAAACCATCTAATCCAGTTTGCCATTTTACAAATGAAGAAAATGAGGCCCATGCAGATTAAGTGACCTGTCCAAGGTCATATAGGTAATAAACATCAGAGATAGGATTTAAATCTTGGTCCTTTGAATCTAGAGAAGTACATTTATTTCCCCCCCCCCTTTATTTCCTGCCATCATTCCCTCAACAGAACCCTCACTTTTAACTACATTATCTATGATGTTTGTCCTTCATTCTCAAATAAGACCGTGACATCAGGGAGGTAATGTCAGGACAAGCAAGTGAATTTGATTTGAGTGAGGGATTCCTGTGCTACATCAGCAGCCTCAATTTCTCATTCAGAGTTATCTGGGTCCAGTGGTCAGATATGAATCAGGACAGCTTAAGATGACCCTGGATATGAGGCAGCTAGTAAGTGTCAAGTGTCTGAGGTCATATTTGAATCCCGGTCCTTCTGACTCCAGAGTTGTCACTCTGTTCATTGTATCACCTAGCTCCCATTACAGTTAAGCACAAAGCAAAACAAAACACCATTTTGCCTTTGTCTGATAGTATATGCTTCATTTTGTTGTATACCATCTTCCTACTGAAAAGATGGAGTTATGTATCATCATAAGTCTTCTGAAGTTAAATTTTGTAATTGCATTGATATGAGTTCTGAGATTTTGGATATTGTTTTCATCTTCATTGTTGTGATTATACATATATATATTATTCTCTTGTTGCAGTTGCTTTCCTTTGTATTGGTTTATATGACTTTTCCCAGTTTCTTTTACATTTTGCATTTTTTTTCAAAACAATATTCAACTCAAATAGTACAATTTATTTAGTCATTTTCTTGTACATAGGTACCCACTTTGTCTCCTGCTTTTCTACTACAAACTATACTTTTGGTAATCTATATTTTTGGTATATATTTCCCATGTAGTTTTCAGAAGTTCTGGCATTCAATATCTGACATCCATCACTTTAAGGCTTCCAGTGAGAACAAAAGAAGCTAAATTGTTCTATCTGAAAAGTCCAAGTTCTCTTAGCCAAAGTAGTTTGGAGATTCAGTGTGGCCCTATTAACTGCAAAGAAGGTTTAACTTGCAGCTTATTAAAGTATTAAAGCTAAGATTCTAGCAAGAAAAACAACATACTGAAAACTATTTGTACTGATTATGTGATTTGTTCAATAGAGAAAAGTCTCAATCTTCAAATGAATGATTCTGAGCAGGCCATCCGTGGCTTCAGTTGTATATGCTATTTGTCCCATAATTCCTGTTAGGTACTGCAGTTACCCACAACTAGGTGGTGTAATGGGAAGAGTGCAGAGGCCTGGAATCAGGAAGACCTGAGTTCAAATCCAGTCTTAGACATTGACTACTTGTGTGATCTTGGATAAGTAACTTAAACCTGTTTTTTCTTCATCTGCAACATGAGCTAGAGAAGGAAATGGAAAACCACCTCCAATATCTTTCCCAAGAAATCCCAAAAAGGGACCATAAAGAGTCAGATAGAACTGAAAAGGACTAAACAACAACTGTAGTGTAGTGTAACTGTTCCTCATGAACTAATATTTAAGGACATAAAAGCATGACTATTTCATAGAAGTATCAGGATTAGAATTTATAGATTTTGAGTTCTCAAATGGCTTTTAGGTCAATGAAGGATACTAGGTTAGGATTTAATTTAATTTTTAATTTTTAAATTTTTAAATTTAAATTGTATTTTAATATTAATTTTATTTTATCCAAGATGTTATATGTGTGCCAAGAAAAAAATGAGAAATATTATAATGTAGCATAAAACTCTGCTGGAAATTGGTAGACCAAGTTCAATTGAAATGTTATTTAAGACATGTCACTCAATCCCTTTGGGACACAGTTGCTTCATCTGTAAAGTGAGGGAATATTGAATTAGTTGATTTCTAATATATCTTCTAGTCTACAATTTCAAAATTTATTTTAGATCTCTCAACAAGCATATACTCTTTTTCTTGTTGTTGTTGTTGCTAAGGTATAATAAAGTGTTGCTGAAAACTCAATGTAAAGGACAAAGTTAGACTAAGACAAAACATTTTGAGGTTCCAACTTCTCAAGTATCTCTTGAATTTTTTTCATGATGATTCCATGTCATTTCTATATGACTTCACAATTGACTATAAAGGTATGCCCAAAACCTCCAAGATTCTAGCCCATAAATACATAAATATCTATAATACAAAGCAGAATATTTTAAATGGATAGGAGACATCAGTGGTACAATTTAAGAACTTTAAGGAGAGAGATGTTTTTTTTCTGATCTGGAAAGATCATGAAACCAGTATGGAAGAAGATTATCATGGATGAATAAAATTTCAAATGTTAGAGATTAGTAGAATAAGTCTTCATAAATGGGGTATGTTGTTTAAAGAAGGACAGTACAAAAATGGGGAATGGTGAGTAATCTACCTTGACTGGAGCACAGGGTATAAGAAGTAGAGGGAAATAAGGCTGTTGTGGGTATTGAATGACAATATAAGGAGTTTCTTTATTACCAGTCTTAGACATTTACTAGTTGTGTGACTCTGGATAAGTTACTTAAACCTGTTTTTTCTTCATCTGCAAAATGAGCTATATATATATTTATATACTATATATATATTATATATATAATATATATATATACCAAAATATATACCAAAACATATACACCAAAATATAGATTACTAAAAGTATAGTTTGTAGTAGAAAAGCAGAAGACATAGTGGGTACCCATGTACAAGAAAAATGACTAAATAAATAGTGCTATTTGAGTTGAATGTTATTTTGACAAAAAAAAATGAAATATGTAAAAGAAACTGAGAAAATAGGAAATTTGGGAAAGTTTGTAAACGTGGAACAGTTATGGTCAAGTCTATGCATTAGAAATATGAATCTGACAACTCTGAAAGATTGGAGAAGAAACTGAAGTCAGTCAAAGACAATAGGTGAAAAGCTGATAGTCCTGGAGAAAGGTTATGAGGGTCTAAATAAAGGTGGTGAGCATGGAAAAAGAAGGAGAGATCTGAGAAATTGTTTTTATCATATCTACTTTCCTTAAAATTTTAAATTTTTAAATGAAACTCCTGCTGAGCAGGTTCCTAAAACAATTCAGGAAGGAAACTAATTCTGCAGCTGAGAGTCTTAGAGAGTTACTAGGTCAGTAAGTTTAAGTGATGTGTCCAGAATCACAGAATCACCATGAGATAAAGGTAGGCCTCTCACTGGAGCCAGATCTTTATTCATGATGGTATCTGATCTTTATCAGAGATATTAATTGAAATGAACTGAATTGAATTGTGAAAGTTGAAAGGACAAAACATTTAGGAGATGGGAGACACAAAAATTAGTTTACTTCTCTAAGATTGTAGGGAGTTGTGGTTTCCTTTAATAGTGTTTTTCTACTTTGGGTTGTTCTTTTTCCTTAAGTAGATTTATCTTGAATATGTACTTTTTAAAAAATATCCTTACTTATTTCTTTCCCAATTTGTAAAATTCACTTTCAGTTCTCCTCTTATCCTTTTGAAGGATGCAACTAGGTACTGATTAGTGTTAATAACAAACCCCTGAAGTGGTTGTGTATATTCAAATTGGAACTACATGAAGTTATAATTATGTAAAATAATATAAAGTCAAAGCAATGGTTATTTGTCCTATTAAGAAATCTTTTGTTGGATGAAAAGTAATGCCTGTCACTAGGATCAACAGATCAATCAACTTCAATAAAATTATGAATATAGATAATATTCTAAAGGCAGACTTTAGCTTGCATTTGAAAAACAAACTCATGGACTTCTGACCAAAATGGCAGAGAGAAGACAGACACTGTGTTAAGGTTTCCTGATCTTCCCTCATATATAATATGAAACAAACCTCTTAATAGAAATCCAATCAGCAAAACCCAGAAAAAGAAGCTAGGAGAAGAACATCTACCTCAAGATCTGTCTTCAGGGATCGTGGGTGAGCTGGGGGCAGAGAGCAGAGAGCCTGGGACTAAGCTAACATCAGCTGCAGAGGTGTTGGCTGTGGAGCTGACATTCTAGGACACTCTGGTGGGGCCTGTCCTAGTGCCAAGAGTTGCTAACATCAATCTGCTGGGATCCTCTGGTCTGGAAGAGCATGGACTCCAAACTTTCACTTCAGCAGAGTCCTCTCCCCAGAACAAACATAGCAACAGCCCACCCCCCACCCACATTCCCACAGGCTTAGGCACAGACAGCAGAGCTCCCTCAGCTGAATAGGGAGAGTAATTACCTTGAGGCAGTGCCCAACCCACATTTTTCAAAGCTAGAAGTATCCAGCAGCACAGTATCATCCACCCCCTCTAGGCCAAGGGAAAGGACATCAAATCAAGGTCACAAACATTTCAGAGAAAGCAATCAGCACCCCCTACTGGCTGGCCCACTTGGAGTTATTAAACTTAGTGAGTAAAGCCTCTAGGGATCTCAATACCAAACTTCTCTGATCCAGCCCCTCCCACAACACAACATCTCAGGAAAATGAGGAAAGTCCAGTGGAAAGTGGGTCCATCAAAGATTACCTAGAAGGTAAAGACCCTAACTCAGAGAGATCTAGAACCTCAGAGGAGAATATGATTTGGTCTCCAGACCAGAAAGACTTCCTTGAAGAAATCAGGAAGGAGTTTAAAAATCAACTGGAAAATTTGGGAGAAAAAATTAACACCTTGCAACAAGAAGACAAATCTTTGGAAAATACAACTGGACACATGCAAAAAGAAAATAATTCCCTCAAAACCTCAAATGGTCAAATGGAAAGCTCTTTCAAAAATAGAATTGACCAATTGGAAAAGGAGTTGTAAAAGGTAAATGAAGAAAATTCTTCTCTAAAAAAAAAAAGAATGGAGTCTGTGGAAACAAATGACTTCATAACAAGAATCTGCTAAACAAAACCAAAAAATCCAAAAAAAATAGAAGTAAATGTAAAAATACCTCATGGGCAAAACCACTGACCTTGAGAATAGAATGAAAAGAGACAACCTAAGAATCATTGATGTTCCTGAAAATATCAAAGAGAAAAAAAGCCTGGACTTAATATTACAGGATTTAGTGATGGAAAATTGCCCTTACATCATGGAAACAGAAGACAAAATATTTTTTGAAAGAATATCTCAACCCCCTCTGGAAAGGAATCCCAAAATGAAATTACCAAGGAATATTGTAGCCAAATTCCAGAACTATCAGATAAAAGAGAAAATCCTGCAAGCAGCCAGAAAGAAACCATTTAGGTAACAAGGAACAATAGTGAGTATTACACAGGACCTGACTGTATCAACATTATGGGACTGAAGGGCCTGGAATGTGATATTCCAAAAAGTAAGGGAGTTTGTGAAGCCAAGAATTAATTCTCTATCCAGCAAAACTGAACCTTCTCTTCCAGGGGAAAAGATGGATATTTAATGAAATAGGAGACTTCCAGCTTTCCTGATGAAAAGACCAGAGCTTAATAGAAAATTTGGACTTCAAATAGGAGACCTAAGAGAAACATGAAAAGGTTAAAAAAAGGGTAAAGAAAAATACCAATAAGAAGAAACTGACCATATCCCTACCTTGGAGAAAGACTCTAATAACTCAAGAATTGTAACTAACTTTATTAGAGACAATATACTTAGCCAGAAGTAATAGAAACTCATGACTTTTCTGTGACTCAGATAGAATGATTTAAAAACAATGCCTACTTAAAAAGGGGGACAGTAAAGATATGGCAGGATGGAGAACATTAAGACTGAGTGGAAGTAAATCTCATTACATTAAGAGATTCAAAGGACCTATTGCAATAGAGGGGAAGAAGGGAGGAGGTGAGAGACACCTGAATCTTACTCTCATCAGATTTGGCTTAAAGTTAATATACATACACTCAGTTATGTTAAGAAACTTATCTTATCTTTCAAGTATTATAAAGGGAAATGGGGAGGGGGAGAAAAAGGGGAACTAACAGAAGCAAGGGAAGGAAGGAGGGGCAAAGGGAAAGGAGAGGGGGGTTGGATATAGGAAAGCAAACACACTGAAGGTGGTGGTATTCAGAAACAAAATACTGGGGAATATGGATAAAGTGCAAAAGGGGAATAATACAGGCAGAGGGAAAATAGCATGGGGAGCAATAAAGAGTAATTATAACTTTGAATGTGAATGGGATGAACTCCCCCTTAAAATGTAAGTGAACAGCAGAATGGATTAAAAACCAGAATCCTACAGTATGCTGCTTATAAGGAACTCATTTGAAGCAGAGAGATACATATAGAGTAAAGGTAAAAGGTTGGAGAAAAATATATTTTTTTCCTTAAGAATATGTTTTTACTCTCTCATCATATTCAACTTGGATCAATGTATACCATGGAAACAATGTAGAGAATAAGAGACTGCCTTTGGGGGGGGGGGAATTGAGGTTAGGGGGAAAAGTATACAATTTAAAATATATAAATAAATTTTTTTAAAAATCATCCAATCAAGCATATAAATAAAAAATTAAAAAACTCATAAAGACAGAGCTGTTTCTCACATTGTGACACAGATCCTCCATAATTTCCTTTTATTGTAAAGTATAACAAAGGTGAATTAGTTTTATTTTACTTTATTTGTCCTAGAATTAAAAATTGTAATGAAAATATACCAGTTCCAAAGTATAGTAACATATTACATAGAGTTTTTTTCACTTATATTGTTCCTAATATTTTGAAACATTACAAAATATATTGAAAAAGGGAAGAAAGGGGTAGTTGAGTGGCACAGTGGATAGAGCACTAACCCTGGAGTCAGGAGGACCTGAATTAAAATTTGGCCTCAGACACTTAATAATCACATAGCTGTGTGACCTTGGGCAAATCACTTAACCCCATTGCTTTGCAAAAGTCAAACAAAAAAAAAAGAAAAGGAAAAGGAAAAAAGTTTAATTCTTGATAACTAGAAAGGTTTTGATAAGTGGGAAATTATCAAAAAAAACAATTAGCAAGCACAGTAAAGAAAACAGCATATTAGATAATAATCCTGGAGTCAGAATAATCTAAAATTTGAATCATCAGTAGCAACATTTCTTCCATTTTTTAAATTTCCATTAATAATATGCTTGAGAAATGTGGTAAACCCAAGAGGTCCATGGATAGAATTGAGCACATCTGAATGGGAAAATATTTTGTGAACTGCATTTCAATATAATTGGTTTCTTTTGTAATCCTATGTCTTTTATCTTGTCCAATTGTTGTTTCTTTTTCATTCTCAATGACATCAGGAGAGTGATGACTTGACCTGCATGTGAACTGGATTTAATTGAGACAGAGCTAAGCAAAGTCATCAGCCTCACTCTCTCCTGCAATTTGACCAAAGTCCAGTGGCAAAACATAAGTCAAGAAGAATAATGATGATCCTGGATGGTCTTTTTAAGTTTTTTTTTCTAGATTTCAGTTGGTCTGAGGCACTGGCAGAGTGAGGTTAAATAGCAATGGCTTCTGTTCTGGCCGAAACTCTCAGGGTCTTCCCCTCCCACAATGATTCTTTAATAAAGGAAAACTAGGCTATCTTTTACATCAATTTTACCCTAGTCTTTGTGCATTTAAAATCAATCAGAAGGGGCAGCAAGGTGATGCAGTGGATAGAGCACCAGCCCTGGAGTCAGGAGTACCTGAGTTCAAATCCAGCCTCAGATGCTCAATAATTACCTAGCTGTGTGGCCTTGGGCAAGCCACTCAACCCTATTGCCTTGCAAAAACCTAAAAAATAATTAAAAAAATAAAATCAACCAAGAAAAGGGTTCAAAGATTTCACTTGATTGCCAAAGGAGACCATGGCCAAAAATAGTTCAAACACCCTGTGGTAGACAGACTCTACTTAAACAAGTTCACTTCATTTTGAGGCAACCCATTCCATTGTTTGATTAGAAAGGTCCTACCTTATGTGATGGAGATGAATTCAAAGGCTGACTTTGATGCTTAACATCTGTGTTCGTGTCCACAAGGCACTCAGACTTTCTGAACTCCAGTTTTATTGTCTATTAAACAGGTAGATCTGCCAGGATTTTTCCTCTTTATTTTATTCATATAGCCATTTAGAAATATAAAATTTCCCCTCAAAACTGCCTTGGCTGCATCCCATAAATTTTGGTATGATGTTTAATTATTATCATTTTCTTGGATATAATTATTGATTAATTCTATTATTTGCTGTTTGATCCACCCTTTATTTAAGATAAAGTTATTTAATTTCCAATTAGTTCTTGGTTTATCTTTCCTTGACACTTTATTACATGTAATTTTTATTGCATCATGGTCTGAGAAGTGTGTATTTATTATTGCTGCCTTTCTGCATTTGATTCTAAGGTTTTTTAAGTGCCCTAGTACATTGTCAATTTTGTTGAAGATGGCATTTACTGCTGAGAAAAAGGTATATTCTTTCATATCCCCATTAAGTTTTTACTATCCTCATCTAAGTTTCCTAAGATTTTATTCACCATCTTAACTTCTTTCTTGTTTATTTTGTTGCTAGATTTATCTAGCTCTGAGAAAGGGAGCTTGAGGTCTCCCATTATTAAAGTTTTGCTCCCTGTTTTTCCTTGTAATTCAGTAAGCTTTTCCTCTAGGAATCTGGATGCTATTCTACTAGGTGCATACATGTTTAGTAATAATATAGCTTTATTTCCAATGGTGCCTTTTAAGAAGAATTAGTTTCCTTCCTTATCCCTTTTAATGAGATTGATTTTTGCTTTTACTTTGTCTGAGATTAGGATTGTTACCCCAGATTTTTTTACTTCCACTGAGGCATAATATATTTTGCTCCAACCTTTTACTTTTACCCTATGTGTATCTCTCTGCTTCAAATGTGTTTCTTGTAAACAACATATTTCTAGGATTCTGGTTTTTAATCCATCCTGCTATCCATTTCCATTTTATGTTTGGTTCATCGCATTCACATTTACAGTTAAGATTACTAATTCTGGGGGTGGCTAGGTAGTGCAGTGGATAGAGCACCAGCCCTGGAGTCAGGAGTACCTGAGTTCAAATCCAGCATCAGACACTTAATAATTACCTAGCTGTGTGGCCTTGGGCAAGCCACATAACCCCATTTGCCTTGCAAAAAAAAAAACATAAAAGAAGATTACTAATTCTGTATTTCCCTTTATGCTATCTTTCTCCATTTATATTTATCTCGTTCTCTCTTATTCCTCCTCAACAAAATTTTACTATCTTTCCCCTTTGACTTTTCTTTCAAAAATTTAACTTTCTGTTTATTTTCACTTATAACTTCTGTTCCTTTTAATCAGTCCTTTCTTCCCTTATTTTTCCCTTTCCCAGTCCCCCCTTTCCTGTAGATTGTTTGATTTTTTTAAACCCAAGTGGGAATGTATTTTATTCCTTCCCTGGGCTAAATCTATTGAATAGAATTTACTCAGCATTCATATTCTCCCCTCTTTCCCTCTACAATTATAAATCTTTGTGCCAATTCTCTTGGTGTTTTTTCTCACTCTAATTTTATTAATCAAGTAACAGTTCAATTATTTGATTGCTTGATAAGCTCCTTTTGTTATCAAGAGATCATTAGATTGTTTACTTGATTGCTTGATAAGCAGCATTGACTTAAATTGCATCAAATATAATCATTTTTACCTTACCCCTTTTCAAGTATCTTTCAAGTACACACAATCCTCCTGAGGAGCCAAAGTATCATCCAAAGCCATATTCTTTCATGAACTATTTGTGCTCTCCCCTCCCCCACAGACCTATTTTCTTTCACACTTTACCTTCTGTCCTCCCCATCCAACAACTCCTTGTTAAGTGAAGCACTGTTTAATTCAAACCCTGATATAATTAACTGAGAGAATATTGAAGATCTCTAAGTGCTGGGAGGCTCTGGATGTCTCACCTGAGAATCTTACAAATGATTGTAAGTATAGAGACACTGTCTCAGGTCCTTGCAAGTATATGATGCTCTCAGCACCTTGTGATTAAAGTAAGTCAAAGCATAATGACTTAAAGTATAATAACAAGTTAACACCCTTGCTTTTTTTCAGGGCTTTTTGTCTCAAACATAGTGATATCATCTTGGACCTCTTCAATTGAAAGACTAGACCCAATTATACCCATATCCTTTTGATTCATTCTCTTCAATTACATTCTACCCTCTAATTGTCTTTAGAGAAGTAAAGTTCTAAAGAATTAGAATTATTTCAGGATTGTATACAATTTGATAGTAGACCAACATTTGTTCAAAAGAGTTTGGTTTTTTTAGTCCCCTTTTCATTTACCTTTTTTATGCAACCCTTCAGACATGCATTTAGTATTTGAATTCTCTGTTCATTTCTGGTCTTTGTGTCATGAAATTCTGGAAGTCCTCTATTTCATTGACAATATATGCTGAATTTTGCAGGGTAGTATATTCTGGGTTGTAATCCCAGGTCCTTAGCATTCTGAAATATGTTATTCCATTTCTTCTGATCCTTCAGTGTTGAGGCTGATAGGTACTGTGTTAGTCTGATTGTGTTCCATTTATATTTGAATTGTTTTCTTTTTTGTTGTTTGCAATATTCTCTCCTTTATTTGAGGGTTCTGGGATTTGGCTATTACAGCCCTTGGAGTTTTTATCCTGGGGGTCTCTATCTGGAGAGGTTCTGTGGAATCTTTTAGTTTATCTTATTTTATTTGGTTTTTGCAAGGCAATAGACTTAAGTGATTTGCCTAAGGTCACACAGCTAGGTAATTATTAAGTGTCTGAGGTCAGATTTGAACTCAGATCTTCCCAACTCCAGGGGTGGTACTCTATCCACTGTGCCACCTAGCTGCCCCTGTGGATTCTTTCAATTGTTTTATTGTTCTAGTAGATCTGGGAAGTTTTCCCTTATAATTTCCTGCATGATGTTTTCCAGGTTCTTTTGTTGGTCCAGGCTTTCTGTGGTAGTCTTATGATTCATAGATTGTCTCTTCTGGATCTATTTTCCAGGTCATTTGTTTTCCCTAGAGGGTACTTTACATTTTCTTAATATTTTTCAGCTTTTTTATTTTGTTTGATAGAATCTTGTAGTCTTGTAGATTTCTAATTGTAGGTTTCTAATTGTTCAATTCTAATTTTTAGGATTTTATTTTCTTCAATTACCTTCTGTTTCCTTTTTTGTTGGTTATTTTTACTTTTAATGGAATTGATTTCTTTGATCAACTTTTCACAATTTTTCTGCTTGACTTTATTTTTTTACATTTTTCTTCTTCCTCTCTTCTTTGCTTTTTAAATTATTTTTTAAGCTCTTCAATGAGCTTTTGTATTTGAGCCCAATTTATAGAATGTTTTGATACTTCTCCTATGAATGATTCAATTGTGAATGATTGAATCTTTGCTGTTTTAGTTCTGCTCCTGGGGTATATGGAATATAGATCCAAGATTTTATTTTTCTGGGACTGGGGGTCTGATCCCTGGCTCATTGTTGGCCTTGCCTTTGTAGAGGTTTTTTTTTTTCCTCTTTTATGTCCAGGTTCTGACTCAACAAAGGATTGTTTCCAACCCAGTTCTGTCTTTTACCTAGTGTTTTCAGGGTTCAGACTTTGTTTAGGATTGGTATCCTTCCTGCTGGCTTGCTGTCTAACTGCCAGAAACTCTGTTATTATTAAGCTGTCAGGACCTGGATTGCACTGTGACTAACAGTCTTCTGCTACATTTTCTACTCTCCCGCCTCCAGGACTTTACTTTGACTTTCCCCCCCAGAGATCTTCATTGAACATCCTTCATGATGTTTACAGTTGAAAACTTGTTTGAATCTTCTCTTTTTCTTGATAGGATCTGTAGTGTGAATGTCGGAGTAGAGGCTTCATTTATCTTTGGTAGGGAGAGACTCTGGGAGCAGGTTAGCTTCATGCCACCATCTTGTATCCACCCCAGAAATCTCTGATCTCCCAGGATTTTTGTGAGGGAAAACTCTTTCTAAAGAGTAACTATAATTTACATATAAAAAGAAAACTCATTAAATGTATGATAAAAAAAGATATACTGGTCACATGGTGAGTGAGAGTAAGAGATGATCAGTAGATAACAGGTCTTATGATGGTATCCTTACAATGTCATGAGAATACAAAAATTATTCCATACACATTTGTTGAATCTTCTCTGATACTTCCTGGAGGACAAGGACAAGAGTTGCGCTGTTCCAGCAGGCTTGTCTGAGTTTCAGTCTGCATCATTTTAGGGAATGTTCACATCATTTTGATCATTTATACACTGAAATATTGAAGTATTTACTTATAGTTCGAATCTGCCTTCATAAAGCTTTCATCCATTGGTCTTAATTTTTCTTTCTGGAACAATAGAAAATAATTATACTCTGTTTTCCAATGTGACTCTCCTTCACATATTTGAAAAAAAATGTCTCTCCTATATATTCTTTTCTGCAGGATAATCATCTTTGGTTCTTGGAACTTCTCAGGTAACTTGGTTTCCAAATCTAATACCATGGATTTGGTAGTAACTATCCTCTGCATGAGCTTCTGTCTGTCTGCATCCCCCTTCAAATATAATATCCCAAAGCTACTTTGGAGCGGAGTTCAAATCTGATTCCCTGAGAATTATCTATCAGTTGAGAATAATTTTATTGGGGTAGCTTTAAGTAACTTTTAGAAAGCAGTATTTACTAACATGGCATAGTAATAGCAATTGGTGCAAATTATTCTCTCAGACTCTTTTCTTCACCTCGCAAAAGTTGGCTCAGTCTTAGAAATCACATATGACAAAAGAAGCAATTGCAATTTCTGTTGTTGGAAGACTATCAATCACATTCACATGGTGCTTATGAAGTTCTCCTTAGGCATAGTGTAATTCCTTATAGAACCATGAAAATCCATCCTGTCTAAACTTGGCTCCCTATGTTGCTGTCATCAGCTGATCCTGAGAAGTTGCTAAGACATTGATGGGAAGATATAAATATCTTCCAGTCCCTTTGACTCTTTTTTCACTCAAAGCAAGGGCAGAATAAGGGACAAAGATTTCATCCAAGGTCATAGCTAAGACTTCTCCTTCCTTCCTAAGTCTAACTCCTGGCAACTGCTTCTTAGGTATATTAGTGAATAGTCAAGCCTTTTTTCAACCCAAAATACAATTCATCTGATAATTTATGCAGGTTCCTTAGGGAATGACAAGTTTCTTTAGCCTACTTGAACCCTTCTCCATCACTTTAGTTTCAAGTATTTCTCTCTCTTAAACTAAGCCTGTGATTATTTGATTGAAACTAAAACCTATTATTATTGAGACTGATCCTTTTCAACTGGTTAAAATAACAAGAATCTTATCACATATTTTAATAGGGGTGGGGTGTGATTTGATTTAATAAAGCAATTAACTCCACTAATTTTTATTGATATTTTATTTTTCCTCCACTTATATTTTTTGTAAATTTTTATTAATTTTTAAACATTAATACAAACAAGAAAAAACCCAATATTGCTATTTACAGAGCAAAACATTTATTGTTAATTTTTAACTTTCTCCTTGCTATCTCTTGTACTCTCATCTCTATTAATTTTCTTTTTTCTAGAGTGCTGTTTAAAACTATTTTTATTTTAAAAAATTACAAAACATTGTAATGTGTGTAGCACATGAGAAGATTCATAATATAAAAAATAAATTTTGATTTCATAAAAGGCTATATAATAAATATTACACATTATGTTCAGAATTGTCTATCTTTTCTTTGCTTCCTTGTAGATTTTCTTCTGTTCACTGTTGTGCAATGTTTACTTATTTTTTTCCTCCCACATTCGCATGGATATATACACAAACACATATACATATAAATACATATTTAAATATGTACTCACACATATACCCTATATATATTTACATATGATATATATACATATACTTATACATACCTACATACAAACACTAAGATATATAGATTAATATACATATACATTTTCATAGATATATATTTGGTGTGTATCTCTCATTTTTATAACATTTCCTGAAAGCAGCAACCCTTCCTCATTACTCTACTCTATTTCTACCTAATCCCTTGTCTTCCTATTTCCTAATCAATTGCCCTCCAAGGAATCCCTGTTACACACCCTTCTATAATCCCTTATCCATTAATCTACATACTCTTCTCCATACCCATTTAACTTTTCCTTCATCCTCTAACTCATTACCCTCCCTATCTCCTTCTTTTATTTCTTCCGAATTTAGATGACTTTTATAGCCATATATATATATATATATATATATATATATATATATATATATATATATATCCCATTCCCAATGAGCAAAGGTTTCCAAAGTTACCAGCTATCCTCCCCATCTAATTACTTTGTATCAATTCTTCTTCTCATGCCTCATTTAAATAAGATGATAACTCTTTTTAAAAAAAATTTCCTATACCATTTTACTTTTAAGAATCTGCTCCTACTCAGCTCTACTGCCATCTTTCTTTTAATTACTCAATTACTAATAACAATCTTGGACGTATGGTTTACATTTCCACATATAGGTAGTAAACTATTTGTCCTTATTGAGTCCATTATAATTATTCTTTGATATTTATCTTCTATTTCTTTTGAATCTTATATGTCAAATTTTCTATTAGGTCTTTTTTGCAACAAAAAATCTTGAAAATCTGGCAATTTGTTGTATGTACCTTTTTTGTGGTTGTTCTGAATTATGCTTAACTTTCTTGAGTTTAATATCTTTGACTACAACCCCAGTTCTTTTGTTCTTCCAAATGTTGTGTTCCAAGACCCATAGTCTTTTAAAGTACCCACTGCTAGGTCTTGTGTGATTCTAATGGTGATTCTGCTATATTTGATTTTTTTTCTTTTTGCTCTTAATATTTTCTCCTTAACCTGAGGGTTTTGAAATTTAGCTGTGATATTCCTGTTAATTTTCCTCCTAAGATCCCTTTGATATGGTGTTCAGTAAATTTTTTTCAATTTCTACTTTCTCCTCCAGTCCTAACATGTATTACTATATCAAGATTCATTTTTGATTGTAGCTTTCTGGTAGTATGATCATTCTTATGTTTTCTCTTCTTGATCTGTTCTCCAAATATGTTGTTTTTCTTATGAAGTGTCTGACCTCTTCTATTTTTTTCATTCTTTATTTTGCTTTATTATTTCTTCATCTCTCATAATTTCAATGTCTTTCCTTTGCTCATTCTGATTTTCAAAGAGTCATTTTCTTCTTTAAGGTTCTGAATTTCCTTTTCCAATTAGTTTACTTTCTTTTCATAATGCTTTTGTTTTTCTTGAATTGTTTTTATTTTCACTTTTAGTTTTGCATTAATCTTTCTTATTTGATTTTATAAGTCTTTTTTGAGTTCCTCTTTGAATTCTTTTGGAGCAGGTAGCCATTTGACATTGCTCTTTGGGATCAGAAAGGCTGTCTTTCTCTTTATTCCCATAGTAACTGTCAATGGTTGGGTTCTTTCTCTTTAGCTTGCTCATTAAAAAAAAATAGCAGCTTATTGTAATAGTCACCTCTAGACCTGCAGAGTGGAGGATGGTGCTTCTGGTCTCAGAAGTTTCATCCTGGTTCCAACCCATGCACTTCCTTATCCCTCCAAGCCACAGCTGGGGCCCCCCAGCATACTGTGCTGGAAATTATTTTACTCCCTGAGAACCCTCCAAGGGCTCCAAGCTTCAGTTCTTCCCCTGGCCTGGATCCAATATCAAGACTTCAGTTCTCCTATAAGTTTCAACACTAGCAGTGTCACTGAGCCACTGCTTTAGCACCTGGCATATGCTGTTTATTTCTTGTCCAAGACTTAAATCTCACCTGAACAACGGAGCTGGGCATCTCTTATTAGTAGAGCCCTGCTTTCCCCCACCTTCTCATACTGTCCAAGAGATGAAAATTCCTGTGGCTGAAGCTGAGCTACCTCCCAACCTGGTTGCCTCTAGGCTTGCCATTTGCTGTTTAAGGAAGCTAGCCTGAAGGTCTGCTGAAACTTGGTTCTGGGTTCTTTCTTCAGATCTTCTGTTGTCCCAGAAGGAACACTAAATCTTCATTGATTGTCCCAGAAGGAACACTAAATCTTCATTGATTGTCCCAGAAGGAATACTTTTCTGCTGTAACTTTTTTTTTGTTTTTCCACTTTACTTTCACCCTGGGGTGCATTGTTTGTTTGTTTTTTACTTATTGGTTAGAGGAAATCTGGAAAGCTTAGAATTTTCTGACCTACTCCACCATCTTCCCAGAATCCCCCCTTATCCCTATTCATTTTCGTTCTAACCTTTCACAATGCTTTTCCTGTCTTCCAGAATTCAGAATCACAAAATTTCATAGCTAAAGGGGAGTTCACAGACAATTTAGTTGAACAGATACCTGAATATGCCTTTATGACAAAAGAAATTGCCATTTCATCTGTACTCGAGGACTTCCAATGAGGAGGAAATTATCAGCTCTAAAAGCAGATCATTCTACTCCATTATTAACAAAATCTCCTTAATCCTAGAGTTCTTCATCTCATACTTTTTTTCACCTCCTGATGCTAATGGAAATCTAGCTTTCTCCCAAGGAGTTCTCCTCCCTGATCACCCTTTATACATCACAATTGCTTCTTTTCTCTACTTACTCAGGACTTGAAGGATGGGTTACATTCTTTGATCTTCACTGGCACTTCTGAATCTATCCTCTGCTTCCATCACACTTCAACATCTCCTGATGTTCATTTTGTCAATCACCTAATCTAATTCTATTTTGTGTATAGCATAATCTAAATTGTTTGACACTGTGACACATTGCTCATCCTGGAGAGATCCATTTTGACTTCTTCAATAGATTCAACTGGTTTAGTGTGTCATCAGAATTTCATTCTTAGGGGGCAGCTAGGGGGCACAGTGGATAAAGCACCGGCCCTGGAGTCAGGAGTACCTGGGTTCAAATCCAGCCTCAGACACTTAATAATTACCTAGCTGTGTGTCCTTGGGCAAGCCACTTAACCCCATTGCCTTACCAAAAAAAAACCTGAAGAAAGAATTTCATTCTTAGGATCATCCCATCCCTCTTCAAACAGAATTTCAGGTCATAAAGCATCTACCTATCCTTTATCTGAAATCTTTGTAATATGCTTTCTCTATACCCACAGTGTATATCAGACTTGCCCTTTACGAACTCCAAGATGGCATAGTGGCTGTTCCCAAGGTTCCTAAAATTTGTACTGTAGGTGGTCAATGAAATAGTACTTTAAGTACTACTTGAAGGAACTGGCTTTCTGTTACCTTTGAATTCTGGAAATATAGGAGAAGTTTCTGGAGTCTCAGGGCTTTATGTATTATAAATTGTACTCTGCATTTATTAGTTTGAATTGTATGTGCTCCAAATGGAGACATTTTTGACCATACCTTTGTAACATTAGTCTACCTATTATTTCTCATTTCTACCTTTACTGCAGCAAACCTGAATTGCTCTTCTACTTAAGCTATTTTTTTCTCTAAAGTATTAGGTTTTCTCTTTCACATTATTTTAAATCCCATATAAATATTCAGTTCTCAGAAAGGGAAAAAAATGATGTAATACTGTTTTTATCTACATTAAGAATAATCCTGAGCACATCCCTTTCATATGAATACCTTCACTCTGTTATAACATCTCCTAAGGGTGAAATTTGTGATCAGAAATGCTATTCTCAATTTGACAGTCTGGAGGGAAAAAATCTTTTAAATTGCTCTTCCAAATTTATTGCCAGCAATAATCACAGACAATTAAATTACTCAATCAACTTGATGTTTCAAATGGTATTTACATTCCTAGTTACTTGCTAATCAAATTCCTAATTTGAAAGTTAGTACTTGTAGTAGAAAAATTCAGATAAATATTTATGTTGATGAAAATTATAAATAATATGCTCCTTTAGAAAAGCATATTTTAAGTGAAGTATAAGGCCTATGGCTGCATAGAATAGTGGAAAGAAAGCTAGTCTGAAATTCAAAAGATACCAGATTCAATGCTCCCTCTGAGACACTGACTAGGAGACTCAAGACAAGTCATTTAGTTTTTAGTTGCTCAAGCTAGTGGTGTCAGAGAAATGGATTACATATTGATTTAAAAACAATAAATGAACGTTATCTATGTTGTGTTGTATTTTTACTTATTTTGTTAAGCATTTCCAAATTAAATTATAATCAGGCTCTGATTGCATTTGGGAGTTCTGCAGACTGTGAATTTGGTTTCTGTACTCTAGGCAACTCTCTAAGACTAAATTACAAGCAAATGATGACCAACATTGATAGGGGGAGTATCCTCATCTGTAAATTCTCTATGATAATGAAATCACAGGTCAAATCTCTGTTCACTTTTAGAATATACTCCACTGGAGTGTTTATACACCCAGAATATTTATAGTAGCCTTAATGACTGATATGAATTTATAAAAGGTATTGGAAAAATTGGTTTGTATGTTTTACTCTAAGAAGCTGTCTAGCTTGACTTTTTGTCATAGGTTTGTCTTGTTGTCCCAAGGCAGAATTGTTTTGTTTTTTTTATTCAACATGCAGTTAACATTTAAAAAAATTTTTGCTTTGTACAGAACACTGACAAGTCTCTAGTGATAGATGCATATCTTAGAGACACTGCTTTTAAAGTGTTTACAACTCAATATAGGAGCAGGGAGGGGGAAAGAATGCCTGAATATCTATGGTAAAAATGAAAGGACAAAGACTTAAGTTCAGACAAAGAACTAAGCAGAGATTACTTTCATCTGCTGTGACTAGGGAAGCTTTTGTGGAAGACAAGGCACATATGTTGTGTGTTGAAAGAAAAGAACTTTAATAGGTGAACATGGGAGAGGTCAACTCCAAATACAAGATAGGTTAGAGAAAAAAATGGCATTTTGGAAATACTTTTTTATCATTAGTCTAGCTATTATTAATTATTTCTACCATGACTGGAGCAACCTGAATGACTCTTCTGCTTCCATCTTTTCCCCCCAATAAAATATCAGATTATCTCACATTATTTTCAATTTTACTTAAGTTTCTAGTTACCAAAAGGGAAAAAATGGTATAATGCTATTTCTCTTTTTTACTTAGAATTACAAATTAATCTGAACAAATATTTTTTACTTGGGTACTTCCACTCTGATATGGCACTTCCTAAGGTTGAATTTTATTTAAAAAAAATGATTTCTGAGGGAAGCACAATCAACATTTTAAGTAATGACAGTGACTTTTACAGCAACTACAATATAATGTGTAAGCAGAAGACTGCTTTTATACACATTTAAGGCCTGGAGAATTGTTTCTGTGATTCCTCCCTATGGTTTACTCCTGAGAATTCCTGGTCTCCTTTTCCATTGTTTCTGGTTACTTTTTCACATCTGTTGTCTTCCCTAGTATCTGGTTTTCTACTTTTATCTTGACATTTTTCTCCCTCCTACTCACATTTCACTCTTAAGCCCTGTTGATTACATGTCTCTTTTCTATGAGTTTATGATAAACCAGTCTTTGACCCAGAGATGGAAACGCAGAGTAGATTCTGTCTCTGGAAAGAACCATGTAAATGGGGGGGGGGAGAAAACATGGTTTAATAACACAGTGAATTCCTGATTAGGATGAATAATTATTTCTGGAAAGAGTACAAATTATTCAAATTCATGATGCATTATTTCCTTTGGGGTTGGATCCTATTTTTATATTTTACATAATTATAATTTCAAACAGTTCCAGTTTGGATACATGCAATCATTTCATGGAATTTATTATTAGTACTAATCAGTACCTAGGTGCATCTTCAAAAATTAGGGGAGAATTAAAAGTAAATTTTACTAATTGGGAAAGAAATAAGTAAAGGTATTAAAAAAAAGAATATATTCAAGATGAATCTGCTTAAGGAAAAAAATAACCCAAAGTAGAAACACAGTACAAAGGAAACCACAACCCTGTACAGTTTTAAAGGAGTAAGCTAATTGTTGTCTCCCTTCTCCTGAATGTTCTGTCCGTCCAACCTTCACAATTAAATTCATTTTAATTAATATCTCTGTGTAAGATCAAATGTCATTATGAGTAAAGTTTTGACTTCAGTGAGAGGCCTCTTTGACTTATTCTGATTCTGTGATTCTGAACATATCACTCTTAAACTCTTACCAACTTAGATAACTCTCTAAGACTCAATTGCAAAATTAATTGCCTTTCTGAATTATTTGAGGAACTGATTCACCAGGAGTTTCATTTTAAAATGAATTTTTCTTCAATATTATAAGCAAACTAGAAGATCAAGGACTAATTTACCTGTCAGATCTATGGAAAGGGGAACAGTTTATGACTAAGGAAGAGATGTAGAACATCACTAAAAACAAACTAGATGATTTTGACTACATTAAATTAAAAAGCTTTTACACACACAAAACTACTGTAACCAAGATCAAAAGAAATGTACTAAACTGGGAACCAATCTTTACAACTAATATTTCTGACAAAGGACCCATTTCTACAATATGCAGAGAACTGAGTCATTTTTTTTTTTAAAAAGCCATTCCCCAATTGAAAATTGGTCAAAGTATATGCAGAGGCAATTTACAGATGAGATCAAAGCAATCCATAGTCATATGACAAGTTGC
Source organism: Macrotis lagotis (assembly GCF_037893015.1). NCBI lineage: Eukaryota > Metazoa > Chordata > Mammalia > Peramelemorphia > Peramelidae > Macrotis > Macrotis lagotis. Next base: position 405,631,066 of record NC_133666.1, read on the forward strand.
TCCAAATCATTATTTATTAGAGGAATGCAAATTAAAGCTTCTCTGAGATACCACTGTACACCTCTCAAACTGGCCAATATGACCAGAAAGGATAATGATCATTGTTGGAAGGGTTGTGGGAAATTTGGGACACTATTACATTATTGGTGGAGCTGTGAACTCATCCAACCTTTCTGGAGAACACTGAACCCAAAGGGCAATAAAAATGTGTATACCCTTTGATCCAGCAATATTATTACTGGGTCTATACACTGAAGAGATGATGGAAAAGGGTAAAAAGCATCACTTGTACAAAAATATTCATAGCAGCCCTGTTTGTGGTGGCAAAGAATTGGAAATCAAGTAAATATCCTTCAATTGGGGAATGGTTTAGCAAACTGTGGTATATGTATGTCATGGAACACTATTGTTCTATTAGAAACCAGTAGGGATGGGAATTCAGGGAAGCCTGGAGGGATTTGCATGAACTGATGCTGAGTGAGACGACCAAAACCAGAGGGCAATTGTACACCCTAACAGCAAAATGGAGTGATGATCAATCGGTTCAACAATCAGGAACAATTCAGGGCTGTCTGCAATGGAGAATACCATCTGTATCCAGAGAAAGAACTGAAGAGTTTGAACAAAGACCAAGGACTATTACCTTTAATTTAGAAAAAAACTGATATTGTCTAATCTTGCTATCTCTTATACTTTATGTTTCTTCCTTAAGGATATGATTTGTCTCTCATCACATTCAATTTGAATCAATGTATACCAAGGAAACAACATAAAGACTGGCAAATTGCCTTCTGTGGGGGGTGGAGGGGGGGGGAAGTAAGATTGGGGAAAATTTTACAACAAATGACTCAAAAAGATGCCACCTCTGATACTTCCTAGTTCTGAATTGATAGAGGTAGTTTACTCACCTGGGATTGCTCTGCCAATGAAATGACAAATCTGTTCAATTTTCCTATCCCTCATAGAACACAGATTTGAATTCTATCTAGGGTACAGAGACTTAGGGTAGAAGCCAAGAAAGATGCCTTAATAGTATTAAATATTTGGATGACTTAGAGGGAAAAAACCCTACATTTCCTTCTATATTTAACATTAAAAATAAACTATAGACCCCAACGTCTTTGTTGAAAAAAGTTGGGAGAAGCTAAATAACATTTTTTCCAAAGACATTGAGATCTATATTTGATAATGCTTTACAATTTACAAATACTAAAAATGAGATTTTGAATGATTTTTTAAAATATTGTTAATGGATATATTCTTTCTAATGATTGCATATTGCAATCCATCTATAATTTGTCATCCTATTCCAATCTTGTTCATGTCCTAACATATATTTTCCATAGAGATGGAATAGTATTCACCCAATATACTGTGTGGATTTTTTGAAAATTTTCTTGATATAAAAAGGATGCCCCTAACACTCATGCTCTGTTTGTTTATCAATAATCTTTTGCTCTCATCACATCACTATTTCCTTTTCCTGTCCTACATTTTTAATTACACTTTTTATAATTGCTCTCCTTCACAAGCCTATCCGACAAGCTATGATTTTTTACTATTCTTTGAATGTAGGAACAGCAATTTTCATACTATTGAAAGACTAATGAGATTGAAGGTTGGTCAGCAAAACAAATTTGGTATATAATATGTAGAAGCAATGAATCTTCTAGAATAGTGTTCACTACACCCAAATTCTCCTGCAATTGGAAAAAAGCTCAAAGACCAAAGGAAAACTGGAAAACAGTCTGACAGGAATTAAGGTTAGATAAAAAATTCTTAATCTTTTTTTCTGTGTCATGAATCCCTTTGTTATTTTTGGTAAAGCCCATAGACTCTTCAAAATAATATTTTAAATATAAAATAATAAAATGCATGGGATTAAAAAAGAAACCAATTATAATGAAATATTTGTATATTATTAAGTAAAACAACTGAGAAAGACCCAAGAACACTGATGATGCAATGATTAATGACAGTATTAGGGAACTAATGATAACACATGGTGCTCACCTCCTGACAATGAGGTGATGAACTCAAGGCTCAGATAGAGACATATATCTTTGGTCATGGTTCTTGAGGGGATTTGTTTTACTTGCCTATGCATATTTGATACAAGGTTTTGATTTCTTTCCTTCAAAGGGAGTAGGACCAAATTGGTGGGGGATAAGAGAAAGAGATAGAGATAGGATTACCAAAATGAAACAAAAAGAAAAGAACAAAAGAACATTGTACACAGAAATAGCAACATTGGTGGGGTGGCTGGTGGTACAGTGGATAAAGCACAGGCCCTGGAGTCAGGAGTACCTGGGTTCAAATCCAGTCTCAGACACTTAATAATGACCTAGCTGTGTGGCCTTGGGCAAGCCACTTAACCCCATTGCCTTGCAAAAAAAAAACAAACCTAAAAGAAAGAAAAGAAAAAAAGCAACATTGTTTTAAGGATGACTTTGAGTGACTTAATCATTTTGATTACTACAAATCCATAAATTAAAAATAAAATGTGTGAGGAAAGGGTGAATTCAAAGAAAGAACTGATAAAGGGAAATATGTACATCTTATGGTAGACATCTCTAGGGTGGGGGAGGAAGGATAAATAAGGAAAAAAGAAATTTACATATTAGCTTAGTTGTGTATTTGGAGGGGAATAGCTAGTTGTACATGATAGATCAGCAGTTTCATTGTGATTATCTTTTACAATATTGTTATGGAAATGCTTGTTTTATGAATTGAAAATAAAATAAATTTTAAAAAATAAAGAACTAAGAGAGTAAATGAAGCATTTTAAATGTAGATAAGAGAATGGAAGGAAGATCAAGAGGAAACAGCAAATAGGATATCTTCAAAATTAACAATCAATTTGTTATAAAGTTGGAAGATGAAGCAAGCTTCATGACTCATGGATAATCTTTTTCTAGTCTATTTCATATGTAGAAATGTTAATTTTATTTGATATGTGTTGAATCCAAAATAAAAACCAAAATTAAACTAAAAGATGTTTATTTTATTTTTTATTTTAGAGTCTTAGATTTTTACAGAAACTGTTGGGTTTATCATAAGCAATCCAGCTTGCTTTCCTTTTCCTGTTTAACTCTGAGACAGCTCATCATTCAATAGTGGCAAATATAATATTTGCAGACAGTCTATAAACTGTGTGGTTCTTAACATACAATTGATAAGGCCAAATAATACAAAATACTTTTGCTTATATTGCCTCATTTGATCCCCAGAACAGCTCTGCATGACAAGTAGGAAGATGTTGCTACTTACCTTATTTGAACAGCATGGACACAAAATCAGAGTCATAAAATAACCTTTGCAAGGTTGTACTGCTAATTTGTGGTAGGGATAAGTCTTGAAACAAGGTGCTTAGTTACCTAGTCCAACTCTACTACCTAAGACTTTCTCAACAACTGAAGAGAATAGTGATGATGGGAGATGTGTTAATGGCACCATCTGGTGGTTTATAAAAGCACATTCAACTAACATGGAGAAAGAAACTAAGCTTTATCATTTGCCTTTGATTCCAAAGCAGCTCATTGTACTCTAGCAAACATCTTCATGAAGTTGTCCCTGTATTCACTTATTCTCCAATAAACTTCATTTAGGGTTTAAATTCAGAACCCTTTAGTATGCAGCATTGGTAGTGTCCTATGTTGGGGGCTGGAGAAGTATAGGAAATGCACATCTGTCTTCCAAATATTTCTTGTTATTTCACCATTAGAACTTCATTTTAAAAACATTACTTTAAAATATAAGTACATGGGCAGGGATGCAAGGAGTTTGTTGTTCACAATTTTGTGTACTTTTCTTACATACTACAAAGGTCTGTGATTTCATTTACATGAGTTTTCCTTTTACTATTGAATTTTGTCTTTGGCATTTGTGATGAGTTGTCATATTACATATTAATTAGCTACTTACTTTGAATCCCCTGTAAAAATTTAATTATACCATAATATTTAATTCAATTTAATTCAATTCAATAGACATTATTAGGTGACTACTACATATGAGGCATTTTGTGGACACTGGAGATACAGTATAATAAATGAAGCAACCAGTGAACTCAAAAAGCTTTTTGAATCTAAGTCATTTATAACAATGTTGATAGGGACCTGGAAACACTGAAGAAACAGAAGATAAAGAGGCTATTTTTGGAAAGAGAATCATGATGTTCAAAGGGTTGTTTCATAGAGGAAAGATGAAATATTTTTCTGCTTGACCCCAGAGGATAGCCTTAGGAACAATGAGGTCAATTGGAATGGACTGCCTTAGAAGCTAGAGGTTCCTTTGCACTTAAATTCTTTAAATGGAGCCCACTGCTAAGAATTTTGTAGAATAAAGTAAGGTTTAGTACCAGGTCATATGTGTTCACATTCATGTTCCTTTTAATTTCTAAAATTCAGTGATTTTGTAATTTTTTACCTTTGCTTATCCAGATTAAGATTATAAAACAAAAAAACAGTAACATGTATCAATCCTGACCTCTGGTGGGCATGGATATTATAACAAGGACCATAGATGACTAGATAAATGTTAGTGGAAATGAAAATAAATACTCAATTTGAGAAAATCCTAATGTTTGTACTTATTGTCATATCATTTTATTTGTTTATTGGTAGGCCTAGAATTACCTAGAAACTGGTAATTTCATGGTCCTGTTTCTATCCCTGAGATTTTTCAATTCTTTTACTCTAAAATAATAACAAAAACATGTAAAGTTTGGTTACAAAATGTTTTCCATTCTTATATATTTATTTTATTTTTCGCTGTTTATTTTTACAATAACCCTATTGAATGGTTGAGGCAATTAAGATAGAATCACAAATTGATTTGCTCAAAATCAGAGGTAGTTCAAGGTAGAGTTAAAAATTTTGACCTAGTTCATCTAAAGTCAAATTCCTACTAATTTTTCTACTTTATATCCATAATGATCCATTTTGGAAAATACTTTATCTATATAATTAATAGCTTCCATTACATTTTATTTCCAATATCTAAATTTTATCATTTTTCCTGACTTCTCATCTTCTTAACTCTTCAATATGAATGTTTTCTAAAGGTCTATTCTAAATCCTCCTTTGTCTCAGAAATTTTATTCACTGACGCTACTTTAACCACCACTTCTCTGAATGTGACTTCCAAATCTATATATTTCCTTTCTGAGCTCTTAACCAAAACCTCTTAGGATATCTCCATTTGAATGACCTATAGATGTGTCAAATCTAACATATCAAAAATCAAGGGTAATTATCTTTTAGAGAAAACAATGCAAAAAAAGCCCACATATAAAAACTCTTCTCTTTTGATTTTACTATTTCTATATGTATCTCTATTATTCACTCATTGTTCATTTTAATAACTGTGATTTATTTTTAATTTTTCTGTCTTCCTTATATCTTCTGTATCAGTTGTTACAAAGTTTGTAGATTCTGTCTCTTTTGAATCTGCTCTGTCTACTCTAGCAAAGACCCTCCTTTCCATCTGTTTTGATTATTGCTACATATTCCTTAGAGATCTCTCTGACTCTTTTATGCTCTTTCCTCAATCCATTCTTCATATTATTGTGAGGAATACTCTTCCTTCTAGGCATAACTAATAATATTCTCTACTAAAAGCTTCTTCAGTGGAATGCTGACTTAGACATAAAGAAGGTACATAACATTTGTTTATTGAATCACGGGAAAAATTCAAATTGGTCCTCAGTTTTGGAAACCAACCTTCTGTTTCTACAAAGATGATGACAGAGCAATGAAAAGGGGATAGAGGATGCAAAGCATTTAATTATTTATAAACCAGTTATAAACACGAATTTAAGTCATAGTACTCTAAATATACAGGCAAGTCATTTAATTTCTATTTGGACAAGGAAGTAGCAAACCACATCAGGATCTTTGCCAAGAAACCCTCATGGAAAGTATTGCTGTGCCCTGGTCCATGGGGTCATGGAAAGTCAGACATAACTGAATGGCTGAACAACAACTCGAGATATGAAATCTCTCAGTTTAATGTACCTCTGGAGGAACTCAACCATGTAAATACTAACATTGTCACTGCAAATAAAAGAGACCATATAAAGAAGTTTCAACAGATAAGGTTAAGTGATTTGCCAAAGGCCACATAGCTAGTAAGAGTCTGAGGTAGGATTTGAATTCAAGTTTTCCTCAGTCTGAATTCAGGGGTTTATCCACTGTGCAATCTACTTCCTCTAAGCAAATTATCAATGGTCGCTCAGGCAATATGTGTTAGAGATAAGTCTGGGCGCCAAAGTTTATTATTCACTATGTTTTAATACCTAATTCACTTTAGAATTCAGTTATGATCCCATTTCCTAGTATGGGATCTTTCCTAAACCTTCCCTCCCCTCCTCCCTCTCTTCCCTTACCCAGCCCCCTTAGAATCTCCTTGCAAATTATTTTGATAGGTAGCATAGAGGAAAGAGTATTGATTTTGGAGTAAGGAAGACTGCAATTCTTATACTGTCTCAGATGCTTCATAACTGACTAGTCCTGGACAGGTCAGTTAATCTTTCTGCATCTCAGTTTTTTCATTTCCTAAATAGAGCAATAAACTTTATGGCCTTGAGGATTCTTTTGATCTTTAAAAATGTGACTCTATGGGACAGCTAGGTGGAGCAGTAGATAGAGCACAGTCCCTGGAGTCAGGAATATCTGAGTTCAAATCTGGCCTCAGACACCTAAACTATGTAACCTTGAGAAAGTCACTTAATTCCATTGCCTTAAATAAATAAAATTTTTAAAAAATGTGATTTCCATATATCTTATAATTACTTTGTTGCATATAAGCTCCTTGAGAATAAATTATATATATATATGTATATATATACATATATATATATACATTTACCCCTATGTCTTGCATGATATCTGACATTTAATAGAAGTTTAATACATTCATGCTGACTGAAGGTAATGAAATTTAACTGAGATGAATCAATAATCACAGTGCAGACCCCCAAACATCCTGGAAACTGCATTTAGGCAGCAAGTACTTGATATATTTACCAGAGTAAACATCAAGTTAAAACATAGAGTCATTTTTAAAAAAGCATTGTTGAGGATAGAGGAAGATTATGAACAGAATACCACAATAAAAAAGTAAGAAGCAGTGGAGGAAAAACATTTTTACAGAACTTGGTAAGAAGCCCAAGTAAGCAAAATTATTCTTACAATATTTGCAGTTGTTTAGTCATTTCATTTTGTTTGTGTCCCCATCGCTTCATGAACCCGTTTGGATTTTCTCGATAAATATACTGAGTTGACTCCAATCATATTACAGATGAGGAAACTGGGACAAATGGGGTTAAATGATTTGCCCAGGGTCACATAACTAGAAAGTATCTGAGACCAGATTGGAACCTGTAAAGATGAGTCCTCTTAACCCAGGAGTCTCTCCACTGTGCCACTTGGTTGTCTAAAGGAAGATGATGTTTAAAGACAAAAACAGAGGAACAATGGACAGAATCTTGAGAGAGTCTTATAATTAACTTTCCTTGTATCTATTCATGAATATAGAGAAATCCCATTTATATTCTAAAGACCCCAATATTTGTGACAAAAAGAGAAGAGCATTAAGACTAGATCAAGTAAAGGTAAAAGATTGGAGCAGAATATATTTTGCTTCAGCTGAAGTGAAAAAGGCAGGGGTAGCAATCCTTATCTCAGACAAAGCAGCTGCTAAAATAGATTTCATTAAAAGAGATATGGAAGGAAACTATATCCTCTTAAAAGATAACATAGACAATGAAACAATTTCAATACTAAATATGTATACACCAAGTGGTATAGCATCCACATGTTTAGAGGAGAAGCTAAACTACCTCTCAGATTTAGATAAATCAAACCACAATATAAACAAGAAGGAAGTTAAGGAGGCAAATAGTATGTTAGAAAACCTATACATGATAGACCATTGGAGGAAACTGAATAAGGATTGATAGGAATTTGCTTTTTTCTGCAGTACATGACACTTACACAAAAAATTGACCATGTACCAGGGCATAAAAACCTAATAATCAAATGCAGAAAGGCAGAAATAGTGAATACATCTTTCTCAGATGACCCCATACAATAAAAATCATATGAAATACTGGGTCAGGGAGATATAGACCCAGAACCAGTTGGAAACTAAATAACTTCATTTTAAAGAATGAGTGGATCAAACAACAAAGTATGGAGAAAATTAATTATTTCATCCTTGATAATGAAAATAATGAGATACCATGCCAAAACTTATGTCAACTTATAGTCAAGGCAGTTATTAGGGGATATATTATATCTTTAAATGCTTACATGAATAAAATGAAGAGGAAATCAATGAACTAAGCATGCAACTAAAAAAATTATAGAAAGAACAAATTGAAAACCTGCAATTAAATGCCGAATTAGAAATTCTAAAAATTAAAGGAGAAATTATAAAATTAAAAGCAAGAAAACTATTGAACTAATTAATAAAATCAAGATTTGTTTTTATGAAGAAACCAATAAAATAGATAAACCTTTGGTTAATTTCATTTTAAAAAAAGAAAGAAGAAAAGCAAATTACCAGTATCATGAATAAAATAGATGAACTCACCACCAATGAGGAGGAAATTAAAGTAATAATTCGGAATTATTTTGCTCAATTATATGCCACTAAATTTGACAATCTGAGTGAAATGGATGAATATTTATGAAAATACAAATTGCCCAGTTTAGAAGAAGAAATCAAATACTTAAATAACCCTGTCTCAGGAAAAGAAATTCAACAAGCTATCATTGAACTCCCTAAGAAAAAATCTCCAGGGCCAGATGGATTCACAAGTGAATTCTATCAAGCATTTAAGGAACAATTGGTTCCAATTCTATCTAAACTCTTTGGAAAAACAGATGAAGACAGAACTCTGCCCAACTTTGTATGACACTATTATGGTGCTGATACCTAAACCAGGAAGAGTCAAAATAGAGAAAGAAAATTATAAATCAACCCCGCCCCCAATCAATATGGATGCAAAAATCTTAAATAAAATCTTAGCAAAGCAATTACAGCAAATTATCATTAGGATAATAAGACCAACAAATTTATCTTAGGAATGCAGAGTTGGTTCAATACTAGGAAAACTGTTAGTATAATTTACTATAACAATAACAGATCTAACAGAAATCTTATCATTATCTCAATAGATGCTAAAAAAAAAGCCTTTGACAAAATACCACACCCATTCCTACCAAAAACACTAGAGAGCATAGGAATAAATGGATTATCAGTATCTATCCTAAACTATCAACAAGCAATATATACAATGGGATAAGCTAGAGCATTTCCAAGCATGCCTGTTATCACCATTACCTTTTAACATTGTATTACAAATGTTAGCTTCAGCCATAAGAGAAGAAAAAGAAATTGAAAGAATTAGAACTGGGAAGGAAAAAACAAAACTTTCATTCTTTGCAGGTAACATGATGGTATACCTTGAGAATTCTAAAAACATTATCTAAAAAACTATTAGAAACAATTAGCAACTCTAGCAAAGTTGCAGGATATAAAATTAATCCTCATAAATCCTCAGTGTTTGTTTATATATATATATATATATATATAAAATATATACATATATATTAATAGCAAGATACTGCATTAAGAGCTAGAAAGAGAAATTCTATTTAATGTAAATTCAGACAATATAAAATACTTGGGAACCCACCTGCCAAAGTAGACTCAGAAATTCTATGAAAACAACTATAAAGCATTCTTCACACAAATAAAATAATATTTAAACAGTGGCAAATATTAGATGCTCATGGTGATAGGCTGAGCTAATATAATAAAAATGATAATTCTATCTAAATTAATCTACTTATTTAGTGCCTTTCCAATCAAACTTCCAAAAAAATACTTTAATGAGTTAAAAGAAAGTGTAACTAAATTCATATGAAAAAACAAAAAGTCAGGAATATCCAGGGACTTAATAGAAAAAAGTTGCAGAAGAAAGGGGCTTAGCCTTACCAAATCTAAAATTATACTATGAAGCATCAGTCATCAAAACTGGCTGGTATTGGCTAAGAAATAGGGTGGTGGATCAGTAGAATAGAATAGGTGCAAAAGTGACAGCAAGAAATGATTATAGTAATCTGCTGTTTGATAAACCGAAAGAGTCCAGCTTCTGGAATAAGAACTTTCTCTTTGATAAAAATTGTTGGAAAAATTGGAAGTTAGTATGTAGAAACTTGGATTACACCCACATCTCATACCCTATACCAACATAGGATTGCAATGGATATAGGATTTAGATGTAAAAGACAATATTATAAGCAAACTAGGAGATCAAGAAAGAGTTTACTTGTCAGATCTATGGAAAGGGAAGCAGTTTATGACCAAGGAAGAGATGGAAAATATCAATAAATATTAGATAATTTTGATTACATTAAATTAAAAATCTTTAACACAAACAAACCCACTGTAAGCAAGATCAAAAGAAATGTAGTAAATTGGGAAACAATTTTTACACTAGTAAGGACAAAGGATTTTACACTATAACAATAACAGATCTAACAGAAATCTTATCATTATCTCAATAGATGCTAAAAAAAAAGCCTTTGACAAAATACCACACCCATTCCTACCAAAAACACTAGAGAGCATAGGAATCCTGACAAAGGATTCATTTCTAAAATATATAGAGAACTGAGTCAAATTTATAAAAAACAAGCCAGTCCCTAATGGACAAATGGTCAAAGGCTATGCAAAGGCAATTTACAGATGAGGAAATCAAAGCTATCCATAGTCATATGAAAGATTGCTCTAAATCATTACTGATTAGAGAAATGCACAAATTAAAGCAACTCGGAGGTACCATCTCACACCTATCAGATTGGCCAGTATGACCAGACAGGACAATGTTCAAGGTTAGGAGAGATGTGGGAAATCTGGGACACTAATACATTGTTGGTGGAGCAGCAAACTCATTGACCATTCTGGAGTACAATCTGGAAATATGACCCAGAAGCAATAAAAATGTGCATAACCTTTGATCCAGCAATACCACTACTGGGTCTGAAGAGATTGTCCAAAAGGGTAAAAAAACATCACTTGTAAAAAAATATTCATAGTAGCCTTGTTTGTGGTAGGAAAGAATTGGAAATCGAGTGAATGTCCATCAGTTGGGGAATGGCTGAACAAATTATGGTATATGTATGTTATGAAACAATTGGAAACCAAGAGGGATGGAAATTCAGAAAAGCCTTGAAAGACTTGCGAGAACTGGTGATGAGTGAGATGAGCAGAACCAAAAGAATGGCAAACTGGGGTGATGATCAACTTTAATGGACTTGCTCATTCCATCAATGCAATGATCAGGAACAATTTTAGAGAGATGGAGAATACCATCTGTACCCAGAGAAAGAATTGTAGAGTTTAAACAAAGACCAAAGTCCATTACCTTCAATTTTTTTTTATTAAAAAAGTGTCTTATGTACTATATAATTTTTCTATCTCTAATATTTTTATTTTCTCCTCAAGGATATGATTTCTCTCCCAACACATTCAATTTCAATCAATGTATAGCACGGAAACAATGTAATGATTACTAGACTGCCTATTGTGGGGAGATGGGGGAGGGAAGGGAGGGTGGAGGAAAGATTGTAAAATTCAAAACCTTACAGAAAACGATGTGTAGAAACTACTATTGGATATAATTGGAAAGCAAATAAAATATTAATTTAAAAATAAATAAATAAATAACTTCTAAATAAATAAATATCTTTAAAACTTTCTTAAATAAGAAGTTGCTTAATTCTTCTGGATCTGTTTCCTACTACAAAATGAAATCATTTCTCTAGATAATACCTAAGATCTCTTTCAAATTTAGAAACTGTTTCAAGATGAACTAAATAATTACTTCTTAATGCTAAGGAAAAATAATGCAGTTCTAAATTTCAATCATGATAATATCATTGTCAACCTTGATGGACTCACTCATTCCATCAGTGCAAGAATTGGGACAATTTGGGGCTTTCTCCAATGGAGAATACCATCTGTATCCAGAGAAACAACTGTAGAGTTTGAACAAAGACCAAGGACTATTAAAAAAAAAACTGATATCCTATTGTCTGATCTTGCTATCTCTTATACTTTATGTTTCTTCCTTAAGGACATGATTGCTCTCTCATCACACTCGATTTGGATCAGTGTATACCATGGAAACAATGTAAAGACTGACAAATTCTGTGGGGGGTGGGGGGAGGGAAGTAAAATTAGGGGAAAAATTGTAAAACTCAAAATAAATAAAATATTTAATAAAGAAAAAAGATATCATTGGCTATGTAAATGAAATATCTTAATATTAGGTTAATTACAAATTGAATTTCATCCATTAAATATTAAACAGTAAATTATAACAGCTCTACAATTTCTGTTTCAAGATGTCTTAGAAATGTGGGGATGGGGAATGTTTCAAGGTCTGCTATGAATATTCTGGACAAGAGTTTATTTTATGAGAAAGTTGATTTTTGTTACTAAAAATATTTTCAATTCTGTCATCAAGGAATATTAGAATGAGTATAGGTTTTGTAATGAGAGGACATGAGCTCCATTCTCAAGTCTGCTGTTGTTCAGTCTGACTCTCCATGACTTTGTGCCTTTATTGGTTGTTTGTCATTTCTTTTTCCAGTTCAATTATATTACATTATGTTATCACATAGACTCTTCAAATTGCTCAAATAAATTTACTTTTCTAAGTTTCTTTGGATCCTTGGGTTATATTTCAAACTTCCAAAGCAGTTCTGTTCTTTTTTGTCACTGGTGATTGAGAGTCCTCCTTCAGTAAAAAGGACACTTCTATCCACACCACCCCATCTACCATCACCCTAGAATGATACCACTTTACAAGGAGTTATCATGTGGAAAACCAAGGTTAAACAGGGTTTCACATGTCTTGCCAGTGTCACACAGGTAATAATAGTCCGAAGTAAGATTTGAACTCAGTTTTTCCTAACGCCAGGCCTAGTACTCTATCTACCTGCCTCAAATATTTATTATTTAACTTTAATGTCCTCACTTCACTTCTATAGGTTTAAGCTTCTTCATTTGTAAGATAAATGGGTTTTGATGCTCTCTAAGGTCCATTCCAGTCTAAATCTCTAATACTATCTTTCTTGTCCTATGTTCTTCTAGAATTTGGGTATCATTTTAAAATATGTTGATTAATCCTTTTTAAAATTTTCAACTTTTAAAAATTTATAAAGTAAGAAAATTATTTATTTTTTTCAGAACCTGACTCAATCAATAATTAATTGATATTTGTTAAGCGCTATATGCTCAAGGTTGTGTTAGGTATTGAGACCTCCTAAAAACTGACTCATTTGAGAAAATTTTATTTGACATTGCAAATGCTAAAAACTTAAAGGCAGAGAATGTCTGAATGGGGGAGGGGTCATGCAATCTAAAAGTTTGAATTATGAGTCATATATTTCTCTCTTGAAGAAGCAACTCATTTTTGAAATAATATAACATCCCTGAGAAGTGGTATCTAACTTCTTTTTGAATTCCCAGAAAGACAGGAACAGATCCTGGGGCACTCCACTCACATTTCAATCATTATAATAATTATTAAGAGGACATTTTTACCATATGTTGGAAAAAGAATTAATAACTGAATGAGAAATGTAAGACCTTATTCAAGTCATAGACTCCTTCAAAATCAGAATATTTCAATCAGAAGTTAATAATTTCAGGAGACAGTAAGAAATATGAAAACAAGGGTGAAGAAAATGTAAGATATCTCAGCAAAAACAACTAATCTGGAAAATGGATCAAGGAGAGATAATTTCAGAATCACTGGACTCCCTGAAAGGCAAGACCAAAAATGAACCTTGACATTGTATTTAAAAAAATAATGAAAAAAAAACCTGTCCAGATGCATTAGACCAAGAAAGCAAAGTAGATAGGAAAAATCCATTGATCACATCCTAAAAGAAGCCCCAAACTGAAACTTCCCAGGAAGAGTAGCCAAAATGTAGCACTTTCAGTTCAAAGAAAATATACTGTAACAAGCTAAAAAGAGTAGAAGACATTATTACAAAAAACTTGATGAAGATGATGTTTGTCCTTCATTCTCAAAAAAAAAACAACAACCTAGCATCAAGAAGGTGATGTCATGACAAGATAAGCAAGTGAACTGGATTTGAATGAAGGGGCTAACTGGAGATGGCCCTGGATGTGAAACAATCAGGTCACACAGCTAGTGAGTGACAAGTGTCTGAGACTGGATTTGAACTTAGGTTCCCCTGACTCCAGGACTGGTGCTCTATCCAAAGCACCACTTAGTTGACCTAAAAGGCTTTGATCTAGGTTTAAAAACCAAGAATAACTTACCCAGGAAAATTGAGTATACTGAATAAGTTACTATTATAATAAATAACCAATAAAAAAACAAAGGAGAAAAAATAAAACTTTAATAAAATATAGTGATTCTATTCATCCCTGATGAAAAGACCAGTTGAAGAGACACATTGAAATAGAAACATGATTGTTAAGAAAAATATTTAAAGTTTAAAAAACAAGCAAACAAATAAACAAACAATGAGCAAACAAAAGGAACCTTAAAAGGTTAAGTATTTACATTTCCATTTGGGAGGAATGATACATGTATGTGCCTTCTTCAAACTTTAATGTCAAGAGGGGTCACGGAGGAAGTCAAGTAGGACAGATGACCTGAGAGGAAGTTATATTTTGATGATCTTAAAAAAGAAAAGGAAAGAAAGGAGGGAGAGAAAAGAATGTAAAAAAGAAGAAAAGGAGGTATAGAAATAGAAGTCTATGCTAATGAAGAAGGCATAGAGGAGGACCCTCACATCTCACTTTCATCTGAACTAGTCAAGGGGAACTAGAATATAAATGGATATACATTCAGCAAAACAGAATAGAAGGAAACAGGTAGAGGGGGGAAAGGGAGAATAAGGGTCAGGTTAGATTCAAGGAGTGATTAATCATAAGCAGAACATGCTCAATTCAGATGAGAGATTGTGAAGAAAGATTTAAAAGGAAATTTAAAAAAAACTTGGAGTCTGGATGTAGGTGGGGAAAGTCATCATAGTGCTTGAATGACTGTCTTTCACATTTGCTTCTATTGTTAGCCAAAACTACTCTGGTAGTCATTTCTAAGTCTATGGTTCCCCCAGTGATCTACAATCTCCAAGTACTTTTTCTGGTATAGCCACTATTGAGGGATATAGAGGAGAGAGGAGAAATGAGAAAAAATACTCATCCCTCTCCAAATTGATTTCCTTCCAAGGATGTGACTCAAACTGTGGAATTTGAACCATTAGACTCCTTTTTTTGTTTGCTTGTTTTTGCAAGGCAATGGAGCTAAGTGGTTTGCCCAAGGCCACACAGCTAGGTAACTATTAAGTGTCTGAGATCGGATTTGAACTCAGGTACTCCTGACTCCAGGGCCAATGCTCTATCCACTGTGCCACCTAGCCACCCTAGATTCCTTTTTTTGATAAACTGGCCAAGCTCCCAATCTTGCTTGCTATTTTATTTAGTAGTATAGAACATTTTAAGCATTTATTCTTAATGGTATCATCTTCCTTCATTTAATGATCAAAGCATTTTATTTCTTTCAAATCGATTAAGGGCGTATTCACATAGGGTGGCTAGGTAGATAGAGCACCAGGCCAGAGTCAGGAATACCTGAGTTCAAATCCTATCTCAGACACTTAATAGTTACCTAGCTGTGTGGCCTTGGGCAAGCCACTTAGCCCCATTGCCTAACAAAAACCTTAAAAAAAAAAAGATGTATTCACAACTAATTTACACTTCGGATTGATTCAATTAGGAGCTTTTGTAATTAATGGAGGTAAGGATGAGCACACATCTAAATACTTAAACACTTTAAAAAATGTAACAGAAGTCACAGTTTCCTATACAACCTTCTTTTATTATTTTTATATTGAAATATTTATACTTTTTAATGATTATTACACTCATCAGAAAAGAAAATTTCAAAAAAGTGGTTTAAAATTAATCAATATTTTAAACAAATCTCATAATCTTTATATTTTAAAAATTTATTCAAATGTGCTAATTTTGAGAAGAGTATTAGCTCTAGAGGGAGGTCTTCTTTAATCAGCATGTTCATGAGTTTTATCTCCACTGTGAATACTCTTAACACTGAGAAACATCTCCAGCTAAAGAACATTCCAAATTTGTTACATTCCTAAGAGTTTCCCCCCAATGTAGATTACCTCATGTTTAATAGGGTTAGTTCTCTGACAAAAGCTCCTCAAACAGTGCATAATATTCTTCTCCTATTTGAATTCTCTGGTATAAAATAAAATAAGTTCTCTGGCAAAAAGTCTTCAAATATTCATACATTAATAAAAGAGTATAGTAATTTATAGTAATGAGAACTCTATAGAAAACAGCTTTCCTGTAGTCATTACATTCATACTGTTTCTATTAAAAGTGAATGCTCTGATGACTCATCTCCCTGGCAAAAAAATCTTTTCCTATTCCTTACATTCATAGGATTTTTCTCGATTAAGAGTTCTCTGATTCACTATGAGGCAAGCTTGGTCCTCTCAGAGTCCTTATATTAATATGATTACTTGCAAGTGTGAATTTTTTCAAGTAAAGTCAACTGATCTTTCACAGAAGGCCTTCAAAAATTTGTTACATTAGAAATATTTCTCTGCAGTATAATGTTTGGAAAGCTGCTTCCTTGAACTTTTTCTTCAGGCACCCAAGGAGCTTCCCCTCAATTCAAATTGCAAACAATTTCTGGGTCATCATGTTCAAGTCCTGTTCTTTGAAAATGGAAAAATATCAGGGATTGATAGACATATCAGAATTCAAAACTGGTCCTTTTCTTTGAAATAGGGAAAATAGATATCATAGAAAATACCAAGGTTTTTATTACAAGGGACCTCTGAAGGAATCTTTTGTAATATGTTCTCGGGGAAACCAAATTATTACAGTTGCTCAAGATCCCTATAAAACTAATTCTATATAAGTTTTGAGTCTATATACTTATTCTCTACTTAAGAAATACTGAAATTGGGGTGGCTAGGTGGCGCAGTGAATAGAGCACCGGCCTTGGAGTCAGGAGTACCTAGGTTCAAATCTGACCTCAGACACTTGATAATTACCTAGCTGTGTGGCCTTGGGCAAGCCACTTAACCCCATTGCCTTGAAAAATCTAAAAAAAATAAATACTGAAATCTTTGAATATTAACATTTCCTAGACTGTGATACTTTCTTTTAGGGCAGATAACTGGTGCATGGATAGTGCCAGGATTTGAGTGAGGAGTTCAAATCTATCCTCAAACATTTATCTGGGCAAGTCATTTAATCCTGTTTGCCTCCATTCCTCATCTGTAAAGTAAGTTGGAGACTGAAATAATAAACTATTCCAATGTTTTTGCCAGTGAGGTCATGAAAAATCAGAAACAACTTAACAAAAATTATGCTTTCTTTGTTGCTTTAGGACTGGAATCTTCCATGGCCCGAGACCCTCAGCCCTTTGGGTGTTTTGTGAGTAGTTAGGGATGTAGAGCTACTGGACTTCTAAATGTCTAACTTCAATACTGTTCCAAGATGAGACCTTCAGCATTATACTGTTTATAGAAAGTGCACTTGAAAAAATATAAAGTCACTGGATTAAAGAATTAGAGTAAATCTCCTATCTTCATCTAAACTAAAGAAAAACAAATAAAAGGGACAATTGCTAGATCAATCAAGGCAACAGGGAAAAATAGACACAATTAAAAAAGAAAAACAAGAAACTACAGTTTTCTGAAAGATACCCTAAACAATGAATTCATTTCAATATTATATAATATATATATATATAGAAGATATAGATATATATATATATATATATATAGAGAGAGAGAGAGAGAGAGAGAGATATCTTAGCTCTCTATATATACACAGATCTATATATACATCAAATGATATATTATCTGATGTTTATAGTCAGAACTTGGAGAAAATCAGTAATAAAATTGTAATATAATCAAAAAAGGATGAAGTCAAAGCAGTTCTTACAGGGAAATCTATATCTCTAAACACATTGATCTGTAAAAAGAAGAATAGATCAATGAATTGGGCATACAACAAGGACAAAGTAGAAAACCAACGTATTTAACTTTGGTAAAACACCAAACTAGAAATCCTGAAAATGTTAAAAATACTAATAAAAGTTGTTTTTAAAAACAGATTAAATTAAAAAATAAAACTATTTTAAAAGAAATTTTTTTGAAAAATTTAAAAAAGAAAACTGATAAACCATTCACTAATTAAATTTTTAAAAAGAAAGAAGAAAACCAAGCTACCAATATAGGAAATAAAAATTAGAATACACAGCAATAAAAAGGAATAAATGTGCACAACTATTTGCCAGTAAAACTGAAAACCTAGATGAAATGGGAAAACATGTATAAAATTATTTTTTTAAAAGATCTAGATTGGAACAGCAGCTGTGTGTCACAGTGACTATAGCACTGGTACTGGTGTTAGGAGGACCTCTGTATTCAAATCAGGCCTCAGACACCTACTGACTTGGGCAAGTCAATTGTCTCTAAAAATAAAAAACAAAAACTAGATTAACAGAGTGAGAAACAGAGGCTTTCAACAACTCAATCTAAGAAAAACAAAATTGAAAAAACCATAAATGAATTTCCAAAGCAAGGAACTAGACCAGATAGATTCATGGGGAAATTCTGTAAAATATTCAGAGAACAATTAATTTTAATATTATACAAACTGTAAAAGCAGAAAAAAGAATGGGTCCTACCAATTACCTAATATGAAACAAAAATGGTGCTGATACCTACTTTAGGGAGGAGAATGAAAAAAAAAATTATAAACCAATGTCTCTAGCATTTGTGCAAAAATTCAAATAAGTATTAGTGGAGATAGTAATACATCATATATAGCAAATACATATTTTAATTGGATTGAATTATATACAAAGTATAGAATTTAGTCAAAATAAATAGAACTATAAATGTAATTTACCATATTAATGATAAAGTCATGATTATTTCAACTGATGTAGAAAAAGCTATCAATAAAAATGCAAAACTTACATTGTTTAACAAAAAATACACCAGAAAAAATAAGAAAATTAGATCATTACTTATCATGGTAAGTAGTATTAATCTAAATTTATCTTAAAAAGATCATATAGAATGGAGGTGAGCTACAATTCTTTAATAAGATTAAGAATTAAGGGAGAGTCTACAGTTACTCCTACCACTTAATCTAGTGCTGAATATGCTAATACTAGCAATAGTCAAGATAAAGATAAGGGAATATGCAAAGGACAAAAAGGAACCTAAACTATTCCTTTTATATAAATGATTTAATTTTATGCTTAGAGAACCCTAGAGAATTAGCTAAAATTTATTGAAAATATTAAAAACAAAAAAATTCAGAATATGAAATAAATTCATATTAATCATCAATATTTTTGTAAATTCCCAAAACAGAGAAGATAGATAAATGCCATATAAAATGAATACAGAATAATAACTACTTGGGAATCTATTTACCAAGAAATATTAATATAGTAACTATATAAATATCACAATAAAACAATACTTATGGTAATAAAGCATAAAGAAATATTAATTACACATAAATAATCCCAGCCAATATAATACAATGATAATAATACCCAAATTAATTTACTTATTTAGTAACATACCAACCAAACTGATTATATTTGAAAAAAATGATTAAATTCATCTGAACAAACAAAATATCAAAAATGTCAAAGAAAATAATGTAAAATGTGAGAAAGAGAATCTAGGAGATCCCAAACAGTATCATTAAAGCAATTCATTGCTCATGAGAGGGAAGAGAGAGAGAGAGAGAGAGAGAGAGAGAGAGAGAGAGAGAGAGAGAGAGAGAGAGAGAGAGAGAGAGAGGTAATGAAATAAATTATGTACACAATACACAGAAGCAAATGAACATAGTAAAATATTGTTCCATATTAGCAATGACACCCAACTACTGGAGTAAGGGCTCACTATTTGAGTACTGGAAAAGCTGTAGAATTGTTTGGCAGAAATTAAATTTAGGTAAGCATCTCAAATATTAAATTGAACTCCAAATGGATACATGACTGAAATATAAACAGATTAGAGCAAAAAGAAGAAATTCCTCTCAGTGAGTGAGATGAATTCATGACCAAATGGAGAGATTACAGAAAAGGTTATAGAAAATTAAATGGATAATTTTTTATTACATAACATATTGAGGGCAATTAGGTAGCTCAAGTGGATAGAGCCCTGAAGTCAGGAGAATCTGAGTTCAAATTCAGCTTCAGACACTTAATAATTACCTAGCTGTATGACTTTGGGCAAGTCACTTAACCCCATTGCCTTGCAAAAAACCCAACATAACATCTTGAAAGCTTTTGTGCAAATAAATCCCAATGCAACTAAGATTAGAAAAGAGAATGTTACTTGGATTTCATTTCTAAGACATGAAAAGATAAGATAAGATTTCTAAGGTTACATTTCTAAGATATGGTTAGAATTCAATCTAAAGGGAAGAAATCAAGCTATCTATATGTTTATGAAAAAAATTATCCAAATGACCAATAATTAACACCTGAGATTCCATCTCACATCTATTAAATTTGAAAGGTTAACAAAAGAATAAAAGGAAATGAAAGTAGAGAAGAGAATAAATAGAAGAAAAGGGAGAGGGAGAGGAAAGAAAATAAAAGAAAGAAAAGGAAGGAAAAGAAAAAGGAAATGATGGAGGCTTTAAGAAAATGCACAATTATGTACTGTCAGTGGCACTTTTAATTAGTAGCCTTGCTGGATAGAAATACCCTATAGTTACTTATGTATAAAATTGTAATGAAATATTAAGCTACTTCAAGAAATGAGGAAAAATGATTCCAGCAAACATGGGAAAACTTTCTGTGTAGTGATATGAGCAGAACCAAAAATACAATCTATACCATAATAACAATATTATAAGAACAATTTTGAAAATCAACACAGCAATCAACCCTAATTCCAATAATGTTGAAGAATTCTACTCTCCTCTTATCAGAGAGGTAATTAACTAGTATTCAGATTAACTACATATTTCAGGAGAGGATATGACCAATATGAGAAACTGCTTTGTTTAACAGATGCTATCAGAGTTTTATTAATTTTTTTCAGTTGATAGAAATGGGAAGGAGAGGAAAGAAATGCTTAATAATAATTTTTTTTAAGTTTTAAGAACTGTGGCTAATTCAATAAACATCCATGTTCTAGAGAACATATGAGGGAAGATATTATCCACCTCCTGACTATGAGTTGAAGGTTTAAAAAGAAACATGTTTTTTGGAAATGGCTACTGAGTTGAATGATTTTATTTGACTATACTTTATGATTTTTCCCTTCAGTTTTTAATTAAGAGTCTGGCAGGATGGCAAAAAACAGGGCTAATGAAATTTATCTTTATGAAAATATGAAAACAAAAGTTCAGAGAGAAGTGTGGACAAGCAAGATAGGTTTTTTAAAAATGTAAAATGTGGGATTTATTATATATTATATATTCATATATATTTATATATATATTATATTATATTATATATATATTTTTAAAAACAGCCATGAAATAGAGATTCATGATTTTGTGTTCTGTATAATAAGGAAATACTCTTTTTTTGATATGTGAGTACCACATTTTTAAAAAGCATATTAAAAAGTTAAATGAATGATGACAATGATCAGACACTACTCCTCAAGAGTTCTTTTGGTCAGGCTAAATGTACTTGCTTCCTTTCCTGCTCCTTACATGACATAGTTTCAAATTCTTTCATTATCTAGCTTAGTCACACACCTAGAGGAATATTTATATTTTTCAATGCCCTTCTTAAAATATGAAGGTTGGGAGTTCATGGTCCACTGTGTCTGAAATATTCTTTCTTATCACTTCCTATATTCACCAGATATCTTCTGAACTCCAGTAGTGAAAAGGGAAATTTACTCTGGACTGTTTTTACCAGTAGTTCCAATGATGCCATATGATGAGGCTCAGGATGTTGTAATTCTAGCTCTCAAAACCTTATCAAATGTTTTCTTTGCAATTACATAGGGAAGAAAAATAGGGTCAAAATGTGGGGAGGAAAGTATATGTGTATAAATGTATGTAGGTTGGTAGATAAGATTAATCTCTCACTACATAATGAAAACCAAGGTAAAAGTAAGAGAATTTGTTTCATGGTAAATAATACTGGAATGCATTACTTCCAAAAAACTAGGTATGTCACAAAAAAAATAAACTGCTTTAGAAATATTGACCTTATGTAGAAAAAATTTAAAAATGCAAAAGTGAGCAATGATACTCTACTTTTCATTCATATAAATCAAAATAAAGCATAAATTTAAGAAATAAGAGTTATTATCTTCCAACTATTAAAACCAAGTAATGACTTTTCATCAGCAGCTCTTGGCAGAGATTCAAGGGCAGCTGCTCAAGAAAAACATGTCTTTTTCTGCTTCAGAAGAACTGCTCATAAACACCCTGGCTCTAGTTCTTTGTGTAGCACATAATACAAGAGGTATTCTCCCAACCTCCACTCTGATTAGCATGTTAGGACCTATTAAAAAGACAAAAACATTTCTCAGAGTTCTGGTTAGGGAGAAGAATTCCTGAAGATTTGAGCAATATTTCTCTAATGCTGTAGTTCATGAGCCCTCACTGATATGTTTCACCTAATGACGATCATTGATATCAGTCAAGCAGAATTAAGTATCTTTTAGTCATTTTTCAGTTGTTTTACTGATGTCTCTCTCTTCATGATCCCATTTAGAATTTTTTTTTTTGGCAAAGATACTGGAATGATTTACAATTTCCTTCTCCAGCAGAGTAAGAAAATTATCAGGTCTGGATATTTAGATGTTAAACTTTGTTCATTGAAATTCTAAGACATAAGTCATATGTACACTTGCACATGGAAATCATCTTTTTTTCACTTATAGTTCAAAATTGAAAAATATGCAGGAATAAGAGTTCTATAAATCTTAAACTAAAAATAGAAAATCAACCACCTCAATAAATTTAAAAGCTCTCTTAGAATGCTCAGTGAAATAATAAGGTCTTCTATATAACTTCATCTCCTAACTCCCTGTTTTTGCAAACACTCTGGTCCACTGTGTCTGAAATATTCTTCCTTATCACTTCTTATATTCACCAGATCTCTTCTGAACTCCAGAGTTGTCAATGCTCTCTCCTTAAGTAATTTTATTCATTTCTAAATATATGTTGTATTCTAAATATATGTTGCCTATCTCTGTGTATCTGTAGGGCCTTACATCTATATATGTTGTTTCCCTTCAATAAAATGTAAACTCTGTGATGTCAGGGACTGCTATGCATTAGTCTTTGTTTTTCCATTACATAGTATAATTCCTAGAATGTAATAGTCTCTCAAAAAATACCTGTAAAATGAATGAATGAATGGTCCAACAGTCTTCAGTCCTACTAAATCTCTCCACAATTTTCAGTATCCCAGCCTGATAGAAGGGTCAAAAAACAACTTAAAGAGTTCAGAATTTTGAGGGGATATATCCAGGCCTTCTTTTTTCAGAAATCCAGGAAGGAACTTTAGAGATTAGCTAGATCAGTCCCTTTTGTTTTGCAAATCAAGAAACTGAGTCCCAGAAGAGTTAAATGAGTTGCCCCCAAAATCATACCATAAGCCAATAGCTTGTAAAGCCTATTTGGACTTCAGTAATCTGGACTCCTCTCTCTCTCTCTCTCTCTCTCTCTCTCTCTCTCTCTCTCTCTCTCTCTCTCTCTCTCTTTCTCTCTCTCAATCTCTCTCTCTGTTTTTTTAAGTGATAAAAATACAAAGAGAAAAAAGGATAACAATATCTGATCTAAAGGAGTTTAGATTCCAATGAGGGAAACAGTACATATGGAAGGTTTAGACTGCATATCAGTTAGAAAGGTCTCATGTTCCTTAAGCTGCAGTACCAATGTACCAAATGAAATGCCAATGTCATTTCCACATAGAAAAAAATCTGTCACTTTTTTAATATTGAATTATTTAGCAATACCTATGACATTGGTGGCTAGAACACAAATATGTCCCATGAGATTATAGAACTGGGAACATAGGAGAGAAGTTGAATGAAAGGAGAAAGGGCTACTTATAGTTGTGGGTAGTATGTAATAATCCATATGTCTCTGGAAACAGCAGCAAAGTTGAGGTGGGAACAGAGTATATTCCTAGATTTTGGGTCCCACACTGAGTGGCAAAATAGAGGGGCACAAATAGCTCCACAGTATTGGTGACACCTCCATAGTATTGGTGACAAGTCTACAGAAAGGGAAAGAGCAGATATGCTACCTCCAGAATTTGACTCAGAAGATTCCTGAGACCCCATTCAGCTTTCAAATTGAACTTTATTAAGTATAGATTTACTATGTCACTGCTATTCAAGTATTTATTAACTCCAGGATCAACTATAAAATCCTCTGTTATGAAGGTCATTCAAACCCTTCGTGATCTGCCTCTCCTATTTTTTCTAACCTTATTATTTAGCTTTATTCAATTATATATATATACTCTAAATCCAGTGATACTGACCTCCTTTTGTTTCTCACACAATACAGTACATCTCCTAATCCTGGATATGTTTATCATCATGTTTGAAATTTTATCCCTACTCATCTCTATCTCCTGACTTCCCTGACTCTTTGAATCCTTGCTAAAAGCCCATTTTCTTCATAAATTCTTTCCCATCCCCTTTTATCTAGGGCCTTCCCTTTTATCTCCAATTTATCATAATATATGCATATATTATATGTACATACATATGCATATATGCATAAATATACATATAATGTCATTTGGACATTTTGGGGGGGGTTTTTACATGCAATTCATTTATATATTAAATTTTGTGTTATACAACAATATCTGTCTTGTCCATTGCATTCAGAACTTTTTGTTTTCTCTGCTATATTTTTAAAAATTCACTCTCTTCCCCTCTTTTATTTGACATTATGACTACTGCCCAACTCCTTCTTTCATGATTTTCCTTCTACAAAAAATTAACAACAACAACAACAAAACACTCCTTGTTATACATAAGTGCACTTAAGGAAAACCTACTCACACACTGCCTTTTTAAAAATACGATTGTTTGCATGTTATCTTCCCCATTAGATTGTGAACTCTTTGAGATCAGAACTTATCTTTTACCTTTCTTTATCCCCAGCATGAGCAAATGTCTGGCATAAAGTAGGAATTTAATAAATGTGAAGGGTGGCTCTCTCAATATTAGTTGTAGGGAGGCAAAAATAGCATCCCCCATTCTTCTATAAAAGGGACTTTATTTCCAGAAAAGAAGAGAAGTAGGACATTGAGACAAGAGATTGGTTATTCGGGGCGGGGGGTGGTGGTGGTATTGGACTAGAATTCCATTTGCTCCCTTAAATATTATTAATCTAGGGGAAATAATTTTGTGTTTTAAC
Organism: Macrotis lagotis; assembly: GCF_037893015.1. NCBI lineage: Eukaryota > Metazoa > Chordata > Mammalia > Peramelemorphia > Peramelidae > Macrotis > Macrotis lagotis. The sequence continues at coordinate 405,656,569 of NC_133666.1, forward strand.
CTAAACTATTAATCATTTTTCTTAAATAAGGAGTCTTTAGCTTTATATCCAGTGCTTGATTTTCCATCAAACATCAGTTTCACAATGAACATATATAGTAAATAGCAAAAGAAAGAAAACTCATTTATTCAGCTTGATAGCAAAACAGAAAACAGAAATAATATGTGTATGATAGTTCATACAGTTTGAAGGAGCATTCCCATTGGGAATGAGATATTTCTCCCAAATGAGGTTCATTGGGAGCTTAACAGAGAGAGGCAGGGGCAGAGAAACGGACAAACAGAAACAGACAGAGAGACAGAGAATTACAGATATCACCCAAGGAGAAAATTCCCTAAAGATTCTAAGCTGAGAATTGGAACACGATAGAAGTTGCCAAACTTTCTCATATTGACTATTCTTCCCAAAGTCTCTCCCTTTAGTGACTTGAAGTATAGTTTCTATTCTGCATCTTCTCTCCTTCAGAGCCAGAAGCTGGGAGAGCCCTGTATCTGTCTCCTTTTCCTTTATTGTCAACTTTATCTACCCACTTTTGCAGGTAAGGGACGTTGATCTCCATTAAAAAAGGAGAAAGTATCATACCAATGGACTTTGGGGTTCAGGTTACAAATGTTTATTGACTGATTGGCTATTATTATACACACTGCTTGCTAACAATAATAATAATAATGTCAATCATTATACTGAACAATCATGCTACAAGGCACTGTGGTACTTTTTTCCAAAAAAAAATCCTAGTGCATGTGCACTATATTTCCTTAAATTATTATGATTTTCCAAGACTTTTTAAGCCCATTTTGATTTGGGGAGCATTTTTGTCTGAGTTAATAATAACTTAGGAGAATACACGTTTCCTTTACCGTTCAATTTTCACTGAGATTTAAAAAAAATCTCAAAGTAGAGTGGATAAAGAGTAAATTCCAGATTGAGGAGGTCCTGAGTTTGAATTCCCCCTTCTGATACAGACTGGTTGTACAATTACCTCCAAGTCTCTTCACTTCCCATTGCTCCAGGTCACCCCATAAGACAATAATTTGCAGAGTAAATGCTTACTGATTGATTGAGAAGATGCTGATTTGCAATGGCAGTGAGTTATTCAATGAGACTCCCTATAATTATGAAATCACAAGTCATAAAAGAATATAAAAAGAAAGCTGATTTTTCTCCTTCTGTCACTTTACCAAGAAGAATATTGTAGCTAACAGGGAAAGAGATGAATGATGTGGTACAGTGGGAAGACCACCAATCTAGAATTCAGCAGACTTTAGTTTGGGTCCCAAATCTATAAATAATCACCTTTGAGATAATGGACAATCTCTCCCCTTTCTGGGTCTCAGTTTCTTCTCTAATAAATGCAAGGCATTAGAATAGATAAGGCACAAATTCTATTATCTTCCCCTGATTCTAATCCTAATTTTCCAGGTTTCAGCATCATCCCACAGGTGACTTCTCACCCTAAAATATCCTTCTGCCTCTGCGGTCCTCTCTTCCTATTGATGAGTTATTCTGATTCCCTGAACTTCCAGCTCTAAATCTATGATCCTCTGATTCATACAATACTTTGGGTTTTCTGAATGCTTTAAATACGTTACCATAACAGCCCTCTGGTGTAGATACTATTATTATTATTCCCATTTTGCAGGTGAGGAGACTGATTGTTAGTTTAATTGACTTTCTCAGGGTCACTCAGCCAGTAAATGTCATAGGCAGGATACTAACTCAAACCTTCATGATTCCAAGACCAACAATCACTCTCAAGTCGTGGATCAATGATCCAGTATTATTGCATTAGATTCCATCAGATTCAAAGGTTGAGAAAGGGACCTACACAAAATATATTTTCAATTCCTCTCTCTGTTCAACATCCCCTGACTTCTAAACTCACTTTTTTTTGTGGACACTAACCTAGGGTGAGTTAAACCCGTGTTGCCCAATTTTGAATGTTTTGCAATTTATTGGTTGAATAGAGAGGCTTACGTCGACCAGCAGAGGGCACTCTAATCCCAATAATGAAACAAAGGTGATGGTGATTCCAAAAGTATGTTGATGTTTTTGTTGTCTAACTTGGCTGAAAACTCATTCAATGGCCATTATTAAAGGAAATAATAAAATAATATTTTGATACTCACACAATTTCTGAATCAAAGTGAGTTTTAAAAACAAAAACAACTTGTTTTGATGGGAAATTTGTCCTAAACAAACATAAATGTAGAAGGTATTTTAATTCCACCTCTTGTGATATAGGCTTTTCATGAAGAATATTCCCAAAGGCTGTTTAGTAGTAAAAGCAGGATTTCCCATTTTACAGATAAAGAAACTGAGACAGAAGGGGTTTAAGTGATCTCCATAGAATCATAATGACTGAAGTTAGATTTGTAATCAGATTTTCCTGACTTCAGGTCCAGCGCCGTAACCACTATACTTCCCAGCTGCTTTTAGATGTGTGTATGTGGTGTGTGTGTGGGGGGGAGTTGGAGAACACTACAAACCAAATTCTGATTTTTAAAGGGGAAATCTTAAGAGGACAAAGAAAAACTCTTTGTGCAGTGCCATAGAGCTTTCACCTCGGCTGTGTAAAACCAGAACTACAGTTCTAGATCACAGAGATTTTAGAGCATACATGAGAAAGCAGGCATGGGTCAACAAATACTGATATAATCTCTCTCTCTCTCTCTCTCTCTCTCCTTTCTTCTATCCTTCCTTTCGTCATCTTTGATCTTTTCTATTCTTTGGAAGAGAAACCTGGTATAAAGGAATAGTTTACAGTAAGAAGACTAGATTTAAGTCCTGACTGCTGACTTAGGGCATTCTACCTCCTTGAGACTTGAGTTTTTTTTTTATTCTATAAAAGATTTTTACTATCTAACTCCCTAAAATTTAGTGGGAGGGGTTTATATAAAATGAGGATTCATACTACCTATTTTCATGGGTTGTCATGAGGAGAGAAAAATAATCCTTAGTTTTTAAAGAAATGTGAATTATCATTATTATTAGTGCTTCATTTCCACATCTTAAAATGGGCATATTTAAGAATATTTAAGCCTGGAAAAATTCTGGATTTCCTCTGGATTTAAAGTTGTCCCTCAACATTTTGGGGGAAGTTAAGGGTGTAGGACTCCCAAGAAGGTCAAAATTTTCAAATCATTTTAGGCTTTACTCCCATATGTTTATTTTTAATCCTTATGGTCATATTTACTTATCACAAAAAACAAGTAAAACAATACCCCACTCATAAAAAAAATGAAAAAAGATGAGCCTCTCCCACGCTATGCAGAGTTTTAACTGCTTTCAGTCTTAAAGAAAAGCCCAAGAAACAAAGATTCCTGCAGGAAAAAAAAACCACAAGATGAGTAATGGTAGAAAGACAAAGAGGAGGCATTCCCAAAGTGAATGTGTAGCTATGTAGTGCACTGAAACTTTTAATAAAATTTAACTGTTTAAATAAATTTATATTATATTGTGATGGTAAATAAAATAATTTAATAATAAACAGATTTAGGCATTTATTTCTTGCTAATTTTTAAAGTTTTCTTAACACATGCATGTTGTCTGTGATTTTCCAGTCTCCACAAATCTCCAAAAACTTTCATTTAATTATTGATGGCTAACTCAGGAATAACCAAAACCCACTAATGTCAAACCCATGAATGTCAAGGGATGACTGTATTACTTCAGATAAACCACTTTTCCTATTTTGTTACTTCAAGAGCCACTCAACTTTCTCCTATTGTATATATACAGCGTATTTGTGCTCTGACATTAATTAATGTAGAACATCTATTAATTTTCTTCCTTCCAGTTTCATGCTTAAGAACAGCTTCATCTATTGTCAATCTCTTTGAAAATTATTTTCCTGTTAATGCTTTTTCATTTTTTGTCATGTTGTTTTATAATCTTTCACCCTCCATAATGTTTTGCATATGACCTACCCTGCTAAATCAGTGTGGCCTGTGGATGTCAGGGGGTTTTCTGTTTTGCAAAAATCAGTTTTTTGCTACTTGAGATGATTTCTGTTTGGTTTTGTCTCCATCAGTCAGTTTGTCAGTAAGTCAGTCCACAAACATTAATATATGCCAGACACTGTGCTAAGTGATAGGGATATAAAGAAAAATAAACCAAAGAAAAAATAATATGGTCTTCTCAAGGAGCTCACATTCTAAGGTGGAGGCCACATGATATCGCTGAATTGGATGCTATGCCTGGAGTCAGGAAAACTCGTCTTCCTGAGTTCAAATCTATCTTCAGAGGTTTAGTAGTTGTGTGACCCTGGGAAAGTCATTTAATTCTATTTACCTCATTTTTCTCATCTGTAAAAAGAACTGGAAAATGAAATGATAAAGCACTCCAGTTTCTTTGCCAAGAAAATCTAAATGTGTTCTCTAAAAGTCACATGCTACTGAAATGAAGAAAACAAAACTTTATTTTGTCCATTGCTCTGATCAGTCAATGATCTGATTGGTTATACACAGAGAGCTGGTTCTGAAATAACTTGAGTATTGGTAATTGTTCTTTTTTGAGTTAGTCAGCTGCATTTTTGGTTAGTGTTTACTAATTTGGCAAGCATTAATTTAACACCTACTGTTTAGCACTAGACAAAACTCTAGGTTTACAAGGACAAAAATAAAAGTGCATAGTCTTTGCCCTCAAGTTACTTATATTCTATCAACTTTTGGGTGATAGACTTCTCTATTTTTAGCCTCAGATGGCAGGTATAGATGTCTGCTTGGCATAACCTTCAAGAAGTCAGCATCACCTCCATAATATGAAGAGGCATGGATAGATTCAAATAAGTTACCACTTCCTTGATGGAATTTTTTTGCAGCCTCTCATCAGTAATAATGTCCATTATTCCACCTCATGCAGCATTTTGTTTTCCACTTTTTTTCAAGCTCTTCTAAGTTATTTTCATTGGAGCTATCTGTTTACTTCACTACAGGACCGTGAGTGTAAGGACTATGTTTTATCCAAACACTGGGTCTACTGCAGCTTAGTGCTGAATATTCACAGGGCATCTAATTACTGTTTGTTGAACTTAACAGTTAACATTTCTATATTTCATGTTTACAGTGATTTATACAGAATTATATAATTTGATCTTCACAAAGAGATCATAGAAGTATTATAACCATTTTATGGGTGTAAGGAGTTAGATGAAGCTCAGAAGGGTAAGTGATTTCCCTATGGTCACATAACTAATTATTTTTCAGAAAGCTGGGACTCATGCCTAGGTTTTCTGACTTTCATGACTAGGTTTTTCTGACTCTTTTCTTTATACTTCACTTTTTGTTCTATATAATATATGAGGTCCATATTCATTTAGTCACAAAACTCCTTCTTTGGAAGTCTACATAATGGAAAAACTGAATATAAACCAAAGTTGAATCTATCTGTTAAGGATGTAATAGAAAAAATTCTTACTTGAGAGTAAGGTGGAAAGAGATTCAATATGTATTGAACTTCCCTACAAATTTTAAGTTCTCTGGGAACCTGGAAAGTCAGTTATAGGTGAAGGGATTCTATCAGGCATCTTTACCAGAGGCAATACTTCTGACACTTACTTGGCAGGGACTTTTTTTTTTCAAGAGGTTGAAGACTTGGGTAGTTGGAAAGAAAGACCTACCCTTTTACAAGTTTTAAATCATATGGTTTTCATCTTCCAGAGAGCTGGTGAATTTGCCTTATGTAGGATACAAACCCTACCCCTCCCTATCCTGAGATTTATCTATGGACATGCATTTCAGGACATACTGGTTATGGGTTTCCATCTGGAATAGAACACACTCATAGAATTAGCAGGGTCAGAATACCTTTACAACTCCATTCAATACAACAATGTCCTGAACCCATTGCAATAAGCCCTGCACCTATCACCTTTTGGTATTTACTCATGGGCAGACATTTCTGGTTGTAATGATTTACCAGGGAGTACGTTGAGATGTATAAATACATTTATGACAACTTTGTTTTATATCTAAGGCCAGACATAGCCAAAATGTAAAGCTAGAGTTAGAAGTAAAAATTTTCCCTTATAGGGCAAAAATATTTGTGAGAGTAAGAGGTTTATTGGTGGATGCAGAAGTCATTTTGGTCAGGTTGACAGTCAATGTAAGAGAAACATTCTTTTCCTTCTCTCACACCCCATTTCCACATATATGACCTTTATAAGCTGATCTATAGCCTTGTTTGCTCTCTCTACCCTTCCTAAGATTCCTTCCTCCCACAGTCTCCACAGTGTGTAGCTTGTGAAGGGCTAACAGTAATTAGAATGGAGGGAATAATCTTCTTATCTATCATGTCACTACATGGAACAAAATTCTAGGCTTCCTGCCATAGTTATGGCATATGTAAAAGATCTTGATGGGCTAAAAAGTTAAACTGAATCTATGCAGAGGTTTGATTTAATAGGAACAAATTTATACTTTGGTTCAAAAACACAATTTAATAATTTTTTTACTTGCTAGGTTATTGTGAAAGGTACTTTTGTTCAGAAACAGGTTGGATCGGGAAAAGAGAACCTTTCCAACTCTTGTGTTCAATGAAATAGGATAAAGTTGTCTTTAGTGTTATCCAAATTAAGCTGCCCAGTACTTTGCTTTCTGATCCCTTTTCCTTTCCTTCCCATTTTTTCCCTCCCTCTGTATGCTGTGATTTCTTAAGAGTTCTATGCTAATTGGGGCTTTATGATGACATCTTCCTATTTTGTCTCTGAAACTTATTGACCTCTATTAATCACTCAGTAGCTCTGCTACCCACCCCCCATGGTGACAATTGGCTAATTTGATAGACTAATCAAGTCTATTGTTCTTGTTAGGAGAGGGTAAAAAGAAGGCAACCTTAACTGACATGATTCAAGTATTTAAGATGTCCATATGTGCCTTTCTTCCTCCTAAGAAACATGTACATTTTATTGTGAAAATGTCAAGCTAGGGAGCAGAAGAGAGCAATCTAATGGTAGATAGAAGGGTATTTTGATCTGAGAGAGGCAAGATATGGTGAAGTCCCTCTAATCTTATAATGTAGGCAAATGTTTGCTTTATATCAAATCAATACCAGTTATGAGAATGACTTGACTTTTCTCCAGTGTAGTTGTCCTTCCCCTGCCTGAAGTCCCCTGTTTAGCTCTTCTAAGTATTGTCTTCTCTCCTCCTCCATCAGATAATTTCCTCATACCACTATTAGATCTATTTACAAAGATGATTAGCTGAAAATGAAAATAATCTATTTGTTTTAGAATTCTAATAGCAGCTCTCTTTGTGTTAGCTAAGAACTGAAAATTGGAGGTATGTCCATCACCTGGGGAATGAATGAATGGGTTGAGGAATATGATTGTGATGAGATTGATTCCACTGTGCTATAAGAAATGATGAGCTCAGGGCAGCTAGGTGGCACAGTGGATAGAGTACCAGCCCTGGAGTCAGGAGCACCCGAGTTCAAATCTGGCCTCAGACACTTAATAATTACCTAGCTGTGTGGCCTTGGGCAAGCCACTTAACCCCATTGCCTAGCAAAAAAAAAAAAAAAAAAAAAAACCTTAAAAAAAAGAAATGATGAGCTCGTTGATCTTTAAAAAACAGGAAGACTTGCTTGAAATAAAGAAAAACAAAATGAGTAGAACCAAGAATATACAATAATAGCAATAGTGTTTTTGAGCAACTTTGATTGAATAAGTTAATTTGTCTATTATAACTACCCAAGTTAACTGTAGAATATGAAGAAAGGTGATATCTGCAACCAGAGAAAGAAATGATAGATAGACACATGCTAAAATAATTTCACATGCTAAAATAATATTACATATTTATTTTGCTAATGGTAGTCATCTCTAGGGAGGGTGAGGAAGGTAGAAAAAATAAATTTACATAATAATTTTGTGGTATATTTAAAAACAATAGCAAGTTGTACAATCATCTTTTTATTGTACTATGTTATGAAAATACTTGTTCCATAAATTAAAAATTTAAAATAAAAGAATGTAATGTCCTTGAGGACAGGTTCCATTTTTTCCTTTGCTTTTATTTCTGTTCCTACTACTAGTACATTGCCTGAAACATACTATATGGTCTATACATGCTTTATCTATCATTCTACCAAATGCCACATAGCTTTGTAGACATATTTAAGCCCTTTTTTGACCTGCACATTTTCTCATCTAACTCTTGATAAACTTAATGAAATCATAACTGCAATGTATTTTCTTTTCAATTCAACCAGTATTTATTAAACATCTTATTCCCCACAATAGCTCTGGTGTGGGTCTGGACACAAATTTCCAAGAGTTAGGTCGGGTAGACAAACATATCCAAACACGAAAGGTTGGGAAGTGAAAATCTACCAACTTTATTTTTGGAAACAGACTTTTTATAGCAAAAACTTATCTCAGGAATGACTAGTTAAAGGAGACCCAGTTTTACAATTTCCTGGGTAAATTTACAATATTTGTCCTTAGAAATCTGCATACTTCTCTATCAAAGAAACCTTTTACAGCCACCTCTGGAGCCACAGATTGCCCCAGGTCTGGGTTCGCTGGTGAGCCAACAGATCCATCCAATGAGCAATAATCCACACATATCTTTGATGGAAAAAGTCACCAAGGATAAGTGATTATTACTCCCTGGGGTTGGCCCTCTACAACATCTGTAGTTAGAGCAATGTACTTAGTTGGAAAGAAAATTTAGATAAGATTCAATCTTTATCTACTTTCAAGGAGTTGTAGTCTAGTCGGTGGTTAAGTACCATAAATATATTTTAAAACAACAACAACAAAAACAATATGAAAGCATAACAGTTTTTTTTTAATTGAAAATTACAGTGCTGCCTGATCTTGAGAGGCAGTGTGGCATGGCAGTTTTATAGCTGGCGTCAAAGAGAAAAAACCTGAGTTTCAATTCTGATTTTTATATTTACTGGCAATGTTACTATATGTAAGTCACTTTGGAACCACTCTCTATTAAAGACTTCAAGTTGAAGAGAATGTGTTGGTCTGCATAAAGAGAATACCTTGCCTCTCTGAGAATACCTTAAATGAAATCACAGATCTAGTCCCTATCCCTTTCTTGGATCTTCATAGGGGAGGTTATTGCCAAAAGGAGGGGCAGTGAAGACTTCTTGAATGAGGTGATATGTGAGATGGACTTTAAAAGATGTGTAGGAATAGAGCCCAGGGAGAGTGGGATAAAGGGTACTCCAGGCAAAGGAAATGGTATAAACAAAGGCATAGCAGAAGAAAAGCATAGAACATGGTCAAGGGCAGTTCAGTTTGGCTGGAGAAAAGAATGTTTTAGTGGGAGTAATATGAGGCAGTGCTGGAAGCATCTGAAAGAGTTATGCTTCCAGAAATACAGGATCTGAGCTATGGGTCATATTTTCCATTTTTTATTATGATTTTGACATATTGACAAATTACAGTTTTTACTCATGGTGCAATTTATGGTCTTGAATAAATTTCTTTCAGGCTTCAAGTCTGTGAGTTTATGCCAACTTGCATGAATGAAGCAACAAAGAGAGGTTTGCTTTTATATATATATTATGGGCACACAAGGTGAGTTGAATGAGTTACTAGAAATAAAATTCACTCTTTACTTCTCTCATAATATTATTTAATAAGTCTCTTCTAGAAGAGAACTAAATTCTACCCTTGTGGCTACATAGAGTCAAAAGGGCAAATACTCAAGGGTAGTTCAGGAGGTCCAATCTGGAATTTCAGGAGTATTTTATTTCTATGTGAAAAAGAAGATGGAAATTTTATTTTTTTTCTGTATAAGCTATAAATAAAAGATCAGCTGTGTTCTGTCCTTTACTTCTTGCCTTTGAATAAGTTATCCCAAAAAAATCAATTGTAAGAGACCTCAGGATTCATATAGTTTTAATATTGATAATAATAATAGCATTTAAATAACCTCCAGTAAGTTCCAGGCATATTGCTAAGTTCTTTACAAATATTAACTCATTTGATCCTCACAATAGCCCTGGGAGGTAGGTAAGAGCACTGTCTCAGTTTTACAATTGAGGAAACTGAAGCCAAAGAAGTTAAATGATTTACTGGGATCACTTGTCTGAGGTCAGATTTGAACTCGTTTTCTTGACCTCAGTGCTCTGATTGCCTCTTTCTAAATATCTTCTATATTGCTTATATGACATGGTTTTTCAATTTCTGATACAATTTTCTGCACAATCCCTGTTTTATCATTTATACATTCTTATATGTAGCATCCAGATCTGATTGAATATGAGCTGAATGGAACACGACATGGCTGGACTAGGTTCACAACTCTTGTCCCGAATATTGCATTTTATTAATTCACCCTGAGTGAGTTCTCTCTCTTGTCTACCATTGTCACACTATTTAATCATATTTTACAGTCCACTAAAATCTTCAAACTTTTTTTACATAAAATGGTAGAATTTGACACCTAGAAATGACATCAAATATAGTTCAACAAATTATATATGCTGCTATTAGACTAGGTCTCTTCATATTCTCCTTGTACAGATGATTTTGTTTTACTATATGTACAAGACTACATTTTTCTCATAATCCAATTTCAAGACATCAAGCATTTATTAAATGCTTACTATATGCCATACATAGAGTTAAGTATTAGAAATAGAAATGGAAACAAAGACTGTCCCTGTTTCAAGAATTTTATATTCTAAGTTATCGTTATTTTTCAGTCATTTTTTATTATGTCTGACTTTTCATTATCCCATTGGGATATTTTTCTTGGCAAAGATAATGGAGTAGTTTTGCATTTCCTTTTCTAACTCATTTAATAGATGAGAAAAACACAGGCAAATAGGGTAAAATGACTTGCCTAGGATGACACAGCTAGTAAGAGTCTGAAGCGGGATCTGAATTCAGGAAGAAGAGTCCTTCTGACCCAGAACTCTATGTACACTACATCATCATTATCCCTATATTCTAATGGAGAAAGACAAATAAAACATGGAAATTAAAAGAGGGTGGGATGGAGGGGGATGGAAGGATCTCTATGAAATCAAAGTGAAAATGCAGAGAGTTTGGAACCCAGGGAAGAATAAAGGGATAAATATGGTTGACCTAAAAAGTCTTTAAAAATGTACTAACCAGTTAGAGAAAAGGAGGGAAGGGAAGAAATCCTGTCCTCAGGACAGGCATCTGGGAAGGAACTTTAATTTAAGAAGAATATATAGGCTAACCCTTTTGTCCCCTTTCTTTCAACTTCGTTTTTTAATAAATTGTCTTCCCCTATTATAATGCAACCTCCCTGAGGGCAGGGACTGTCTTTCTTTTTGCTTTTATTTTTATTCCCTGTGCTTATCACAAAACCTAGCACAGAGTGAGCATTTAGTAAGTGCTTATTGATTAACATGATGTCACACCTTGGATGGATAATTATGGTGAATTCAGCAATGATGTGAAGAGACATATGTCATATCCAATATATGGATATAATAAGTATGTGGGTCCAGTACTTCTGGATAACTGTATTTCCCTATCCCTGTCTTTGTTGAAAGAAATGAAACTTATCTACCCATGCTCCCCCTCCCCAAATAAACCAGGAAAGGAAGTTTCATAAAATGTAAAAGTGGGGTAACCCACATAGATGCCAAGGTCACAAAGTCCAAATGGCTTTGAAATCACTCCTACACATTCTCACATTCCTATATATTATAGATGAAGGTAATGAGCCTAAGAATTACTGGCCTCCAGCTTTGGGGGAGTGAAAATTTAAGGGTTATTTGCCATGTAATGTGACTCCAGACAGCTGGATCAATAGTCAATATTTCCAAGACTTTGCTGAAGGCAAATGTCAGCTTCCACATAGTTCTCAGTCCTGGATGTCATAGTGCACCCCCGTACAGGGGAAGTTGGTCTCCTACAGATATCCAACTGCAAGACAAAAAGAAATTTTACTGGTTTGTGGTTTTCTCTTGCCCTTAGAATGTGGAATATAGCATACACATTGGCATTTGAGGAACTTGGGGAAACCACTGAGGCTTGAATTGATTAGTTCCTGTTTGTCTTACCATTCCTCAAATACAAGTACTTGTATTTTGAACAAGAGCCAAATGTATGAGTTGCAAAGTCAGGAATCAAGCATAGAAGTAGAACTGCAAATGACCTGAGAAATCAATGAATCTAAACCACCCTTTTTATAGATAAGAAAAGTGATAAAAAGAGAGTTTCAATGGCTTGCCCCAGGTCATACAATTCACAAATATTAGTGTCAGGATCCCAGTTCAGATGTTCCCAATCTAACAACCTTTCTACGGGTCCCAATAGAGGCAAAGAAGCAAAGAAAGGACCAATTTGTTGTTTATTCATTTCAGTTATAACCAAATCTGCATTACTCCATCTTCTTGGTAAAGCTCATTTTACAGAGGAGTAAGCTAAGTCAAACAGGATTGAGTGACTTATCCAAGACCATTCAGCTAATATGTGTCTAAGCATGTGTTTGAACCCAGGCCTGGAGCTCTAACTTTTTATGCTACCTAACTTCCCCAAGAACAAATTATCTATTTAAATTGGATAACTAATGGAGTCATTATTTTCATTTATTTAACATGTTCTAGAAGTAGCCTGGACTAGTGGAAAGGGAGCTAATCTCATCTTGGAATAAGGAATATCTGAGTTCCAAGTCCTTTCTAAAAATATGCTAACATATAATGGGCAAAGGAATCACTTGGCCTCACAGTGCCCATGGCAACTTTCTAAATCTATACCTTGTCAAACAGTTGCTAATAAGCATTGGTGGAAGAAGTTATCTCACAGGGAATTTCTATCACCAATGAATTCACAGTCAAAGTCATGTTTTACCGATTTATCTAGCATAGCATCTAGCAATGAACTTAAAAAAACTTTTCCTAAGTAGAGAACTAATAAATGAAAGACAAAGAACAACTCAGTGATATGTCATAGTAAAGATCAGAGAATAATTTTCTTCAAGTTTTTGGCCAAATTTAATTCTCTCTCTCTCTCTGTCTTTAACAAAATTCCTCCTTGCTGATTAATATATTGGTTCTACTTTCTGATCTTTTTTTCCAGTCTAAATCTCATTTCCCCCCAACCCCAGATTCTGACCCTTATTTTTATGACTATTATAACAACTTGTGCCACTAGCTATTTCCAGATGCTATCACTAAGGAACCATAACTGAAGTTGGAGCATGATAGATTTTGAAAGGATCTAAGTAACACAGTAATACATTTTGAATTGATTCAAAGTAATGACCTCCTCAATAAAAAGCTTTTATTTGAAACAGAAATTGAGATGTGTCATTTGGTGACAGGAGCAATCCATTCCAGTACTTCATATTTAGCAGTCTTATTAAATCGCTAGTTTTAGAAGATATTATTTTTACACCCCCCATATTGCATTGCTACCAAGGAAGATCCAGACTTACCGAATCTCAGAGTCTGAAGGGACTTCAAGATGTTAATTTGTTTATCTGATGCCAAACTGAGATTCCCTCATACAATATCCTAAGTGATCAACTAGCCTCTAGTTATAAGTCCCCTGGTGAGGACTTCCAAGGCAACTCATTCTACTTTGGGACAACTATTATTACAAGTTTCCTCCTGATATCAAACCTAAATCTGCTTGCTTGAGATTTCCACCTGACTCTCCTAGATAAGTTGTCTAGAATTAAATGGAATAAATCAAAGCTTTATTCCCAACTGATAACCCTTCCAATGCTTCAAGACTGCTATCATTTTTCTTCCTATAAACTAATCTGTTAATAAACATTTATTAAGTCCATAATATGTGCCAGGCAACTAGATGGCTCAATGGATGGAAGGCTTGACAAGGAATCAGGAAGACCTGAGTTCAAATCTAACCTCAGGCACTCATTAGCTGTGTGACTCCTGGGGAAATTACTCAATCTCTGTTTACCTTAATCTATGGTCCATGAAATCACAAAATCACAAAAAGTTAGATATGAATGAATGGCTGAACAACAAATTGTATGCCAAGGACTAGACTAGATGCTAGAAATACAAAGGAACTAACATTCAACTAGGTATTTTTTCCCCAGGCTAAACATCCCATTGAAGCTCAGCTATGAATGACCCTCTGTTTTATTCACTGCTTTTACTTCTGATCCCTGAAGGAAATAACACTAATTGCTGGAAGAGGTAGAGCCAAGATGTCAGGAAAAAGACAGCCACCTGCCTAAGCTCCCCCAAAACATATCTGAGCACCTTTAAATAATGCCATAAAACAATTGCTGGAGTGGAATAACCCACAAAAGGACAAGATGAAATAATTTTCCAGCCAAAGACAACTTTGAAAAGCTGTGGGAAAGGACTGTCACAACTGTGTGAGAGAGGAGCATGGTGCACCTGCATGAGAGAGGAGCAGCTGTGCCAGCACAGACTCCACCCCAGTACACCAGTGGGTGAGGGATCAAACAACTGGTCAGAAGGAGACCACAGGACTATTTTTGCTAGCACTGAGGCAGAACTCTATTGCTTGCCCATATTTTGATCCTTGTATTCACTTACAAACCAGAGAACAGACCAGGAGAGTAGAAAACGCACCTCTTGTTAGATCATATTACCTCACTAGAACTGAAAACTCACAGGTCCCTAGAAGTATCTCTGAATCTCTGAAGTAAGGGACAATGCACCCTCCCCCCTGAAATAAGAACCCATTTTAACAAAGAGTTAAAATTCAACAAATAGACTGGGAAAATGAGCATACCAAATAAAAAAAATCAGACCATAAAAAGTTAGTGTGAGGTGGCACAGTGGATAGAGCACCAGCCCTGGAGTCAGGAGTACCTGGGTTCAAATCCGACCTCAGACACTTAATAATTACCTAGCTGTGTGACCTTGGGCAAGCCACTTAACCCCATTGCCTTGCAAAACAAAAAAGTTAAGATAACAAAGTAAAAGCTCCTACATCCAAAGTTTCCAAGAAAAATACACATTGTTCTCAGGCTACAGAAAGACTCAAAAAGGATTCTGAAAATCAAGTAAGGAAGGAAGAGGAAATATTCAGAAAAAATGAGAGTGATGCAGTAAAATCATGAAAAATGAGTCAGCAGTTTGGTAAATGTTGAAGGAAATAGCATCTTTAAAAAAATAGGTCAAATGACAAAAGAGGTACTAATAAACCAGTGAGGAAAAAAATGCATTGAAAAATAGAATTGGCTAAATGGGAAAAGAAGAAAAAGAAAATTCCTTAAAAGTAGAATTAGCTAAATTCAAAAGGAGGTATAAAAGTTCACTGGATAAAATAATTTCTTAAAATTTTTTTTGGTTAGGTTTTTGCAAGGCAAATGGGGTTAAGTGGCTTGCCCAAGTCCACACAGCTAGGTAATTATTAAGTGTCTGAGACCGGATTTGAACCCAGGTACTCCTGACTCCAGGGCCGGTGCTTTATCCACTGTGCCACCTAGCCGCCCCAATTTCTTAAATGTTTGAATGAATGAGAAAATGGATGCTAATGACTTTTTGAGAAACCAAGAAACAATAAAATAAAAACAAAATAGTGACAAAATAGAAGACAATGTGAAATATCTCTTTGGAAAAACAAATGATCTGGGAAGTGGATCCAGAAGAGATAATTTAAAAATTATTGTCCTACCTGAAAGCCATGTTCAAAAAAAAGAGCCCAGACATCATCTTTCAAGAAATTATCGAGAAAAACTGCCTACAACCAGGGAATAAAATAGAAATTGAAAGAATCTACTGATAACCTCCTAAAAGAGATTCCAAATTTAAAACTCTCAAAATATTATGGTCAAATTTAAATCCTCCAAGTCAAGGAGAGGATATTGCAAGTAACCAGAAAGAAACAAATCAAGTATCATGGTGCCACAATCAGGAAAATACAAGATTTAATTGCAATTTAAGAGATTGGAGGGTTTAGAATATGATAATCTTCAGGGCAAAGGAGTTAGGATTATTACCAAGAATCACCAACCCCACAAAACTGAGTATAATGCATAAAGGGGGAAAAAAGGAATATTCTTTGAAGTAGAGAAGCTACATGATGAATTTTCAAGCATTCTTGATGAAAAGACCAGAGCTGAATAGAAAATTTGACTTTCAATATAAGATTCAAGAGAAGCTTGAAAAGCTAAGCAGAAAAGAGAAATCATTAGAGACTTAATAAGGTTAAACTATTTACATTTTTACATGAGAAGATGATATTTATATCTCATAAGAACTTTCTCATTATTAGAGCCTTTAGAAAGAGTATATATAGACAGAAGGCACAGGTGAGTTGAATGTGAAGAGGTGTTATCTTCAATTTCTTCAACTGATCCTTGCAGAATATGATCTCTGTCTCTCTGAACATCCAGCTTGAAAATTTCCTAGAAAATGAAATTATTATCCTAAATTATCATTTTCTAAGAATTTGAGATTTCTGTGAATTTGACCAGATGTAGCAGAAAACAGTAAAGTAACTATGCCAATTAGAATTACTATAAAAGGGGGTGGCTAGGTGGCGCAGTGGATAAAGCACCGGCTCTGGAGTCAGGAGTACATGGGTTCAAATCCGGTCTCAGACACTTAATAATTACCTAGCTGTGTGGACTTGGGCAAGCCACTTAACCCCATTTGCCTTGCAAAAACCTAAAAAAAAAATAAAAGAAAGAGAGAATTAGTATAAAAGGACATTGGGAATAGAACCTATTTCATTCTTTGTTCCTGGACCCCCCCCCCCAAAAGCTTAACACACTGGCATAATAAACACTTAACAGAAACTTGCTGATTATTTGATAATATTTTTAAATTAGAAGTTAGGCCAAGTAGCAATGAAGAATTTATTCAATATGATCTCATTTGGTTATTGTCATAATAGCCTGTGCAAATTCACTTATCTTAGAATAATTATTGGGTTCAAGGCATCTGGGAAAATCTTGTGCATAGTGGAGTCTTCTATTTACTGGGTCATCTGCTCTTTTCCGATGTTGCCTGCCTGACCTGGAGATTTGTTGCTTGTGTTTGTAGACACACTTAATCTGTGTTGTTCCTAAGAGAAACACTCTCCTACTCAGCACAGTCAAGAAATGAGCTTTGTGTCATGGGAAAGCATGGTAGCATTTACAAATTGACATGGGAATGTTTCTTATCAGTCTTGTCATAGGACTTGTCAGACAATCTTGTTATGCACAGATCCCCTAAAAAGTGGGATCTGAGCAGTCATAAAAGACCCTGACTGCTTGTTCCCAAGCCTCTCATCTATTGTTTTGTCATGGTCCTGAAAATACTCATAAACAGAGTTGCTTCCCTGGGCATTATTTCCAGAATGACTTGATGGAGTAGACAGTATACATTCAGTTATGATGAGCAAAACATTATCTAATAATAATAATAATAATAATGCCAGGAGGTAATCTAATGCTTGGTCCTTAGGAAACCAAACATATTACTTTGATTAAAATGAGAAAAATATTTAGCATATTTGAGAAGCAGGCTTGGGAGGTGTGGGCGGCTAGGTGGAATAGTGGATAAAGCGCTGGCCGTGGAGTCAGGAGTAACTGGGTTCAAATCCAGTCTCAGACACTTAATAATTACCTAGCTGTGTGGCCTTGGGCAAGCCACTAAAACCCATTTGCCTTGCAAAAACCTAAAAAGAAAAAAAGAAATAGGCTTGGGGAAGAGAAAGAATTTAAGTTCAGACCTGGGTGACATGCTGCTTGTACAATGGGAACCGGTTATTCATTAAGAATAATATTTTATTATTATGGATGAGTCTGGCATCCATACTCTGTTAGTTCTGGTTAACATGGGCAAATAGAGGGACTATTATGTCCTTGAAAAGTTAACAAAATTATTTTTACTCAGCCAAAGCTTAGGAAGGACCTAAACTTAGAAAGAGACCCATGTTTGCATGTTGAATCATGTTGAACTGATAATCTCCTAAAACTCCCAGATCTTTTTGATGCAAATTACTGTTAATCTGTGTCCCCTCCCACCATGCCATCTTGTATATGTTTTGTTGACTCTCTGAATCCAAGGATAAGAAACAAATAGTGATAATTCCTTATAGGAAAAGGCTTAAACTTATTTCTTCTTAAATGCTAGTTTTTTTAGACAAAAATTTCTTCATCTCCACATGGAAATCCAACTGGTCAGTTAGGCAAGATGAAATGATTCATGTTCTTTAGCCATCCTCAAGTTAAAAGTATCAGGACTCAATGTGAGTACAACTTTTCATCCCCCTAGGTTACAAGAAGTTTTGTCAATAAAGCCAGAGGCTTCCAGGAATTTTTATTAACTATTTAGGTCCTGGGGACAGTTTTTTCCCTTTTTAGGAAAAATTAATCCACTGAAATTGGGGGAAAGGGAGAGTAGTCAGAGGTTCTAGAAATCTTGGTAGCTATTAGTCTTCTCACACTTATCAAAGCCATAGATGACAGTTCTAAAAGCTTCATATCACAGATTATTTAATACTGCAAAAGTGCAGTTATTTGGTATGTCTTTTTTTAAACTTGTCAAAATCTTTTCCCCAGTGTTTTCAGTACTGTAAAAACCAAAGGACATTTTGGCAAGTATTTTCTTCTTTCTTTCCTTTTTTCAACAGATATGTGTTGAAGGAGATTATATCCAGATTTTTCTAATTCATCCACTCTCTAGGCATAAAATATGTTGTTTTTGCAGTGCCACTTGGGGTCTAAGTGACTTGTCCAAGGCCACATATCAAGCCCAAGATAGCTCCAATATGCTTAAGTGTTCTGACCATTGATCTCCCCAGAACCTCATGGCATGATTTCCAGGAATGTAGCCTTTAAGGCAGGGACTGTCCTTCATTTGGGGAAATTGTCTCCATATCACCTAGTATTGTTAAACTTGGCTTATGGTCCTAACTTTTTCCTTTTCCTCATTTCAAATAGGAATTAAAACAGTAATATTCATTCATGAAGCTAAAAAAGGGCAGGTGTTTGAAGTCATGTTGGCATAAAAATAGAATGGAATTGGCTATTCCTGGGACTGATTATGTCAAAACTTGTTCCTTTGATGTGTTGCCATCATTCAAGTAGTTACTAAAAGTTTTGAGAAAGTAATTTTATTTTGTTGTGTGCTTAAAATGTTAAACTTATGCAGGTGAATGAAACCATAGACATTTAGTACTAAATTT
This sequence comes from Macrotis lagotis, assembly GCF_037893015.1. Classification (NCBI taxonomy): domain Eukaryota; kingdom Metazoa; phylum Chordata; class Mammalia; order Peramelemorphia; family Peramelidae; genus Macrotis; species Macrotis lagotis. The sequence goes on from NC_133666.1 coordinate 405,675,644, forward strand.
TTTTTCAAAGTTCAAGCATCCACAATCCAAATATCTTAGTTATCTGCATACTTTTTTGTCATATTCATTTTACATAAAGAAACTGAATTCAAATGGCACAAAATTCTAATAATGCATCCATCAAAAATATCTGTATAGTGCTAGTTCCTTATAGGAAAAAGCCCTAAACCTATTTCTCCTTAAATGTTGGTTAAAGTTGTGTTACAGATAACTTGACTTAAGAACAACTGAAAGCATGGTTCAAGGAGATGACAGTTACACATGTCAAAAAATGACACCAGTAAGCCCATAATGTTCCATATCCTTGGATTCAAGGAGTAAACAAAACATAGATTGACAGCAATTTGTGTCAAAAAGATCCAGGAGTCTTAGGAGATCATCAGTTCAATATGATTCAACAGTGCCACATGCAAACATGGGTCTCCTGACTCATTCTTTCAGTTACTCTTAAGATAACCTATTCCCAACACAGTTAAAACTAGCATTAAGAAGAAATAGATTTAGGGCCCTTTCCTATAAGGAATTATCTCTATTTGTAGATATTTCTGATAGATGCATCATTAAAATTTTGTTTCATTATCTATGTGTCAACATGGCAATGTTGTTGTATGACAAGTTTCAGAGGGTCCTATGAAAAGAAGATGATATTTCTTTCAATAATTCTGCATTCTTAATACATCAAGCCCTCTTTAGCACTTTATTTTCAATTTGAATGTTACATTTTAGAAATCTCGAGGCCCTCTGGAAGAATGAGGTTGAAATATCAAGGGAACTAAAGAACATGATGAACTAAGATTCATCAAATTAACTAGTCTTGGTAAACATGAATAAGCAAAGAAGGATAATGATGTAAAAAAAGCATAGTGGTGGATGGGAAGAGAAGGTGGAGTAGAAAGAATATGAGAACTAGCTTCAAATGTTTTTTTTAAGTGTTAAATTTTGCTTTATTTTTTATTCATTCATTTATTTATTTATTCTTATTTTGTACAAATAATGTTTTTTATACATTACTAAAATATTCTTGTTTAAGAGTAAACATAATACCCCCTCCCCCCAAGAAAATATAGACCGGCATAAGCAATAAAGGGGAGAGAAAAAAATTAAGATTAAAATAATAATAATAATAATAATAATAATAATAATAATAATAATAATAATAGTAGGTATGGCCAGGTTGCACAGTAGATGGAGCACCCAAGCCCAAATCCATCCCCAGACACCCAACAATCACCCAGCTGTGTGACCCCATGCAAGCACCCCAACCCCATTGCCCTACATAAACCAAAAAAAAAAGACCCAAAATAAAATAAAATAGTAATAATAATAATAATAGTAGGAGCGGCTGTGTGGCAGACAGATCACTGGCCCTTGAGCCAGGAGCACCCGGGTCCAAATCTGGCCTCAGACACCCAACAATTACCCAGCTGTGTGGCCCCAGGCAGGCCACCCAGTCCCATCTGTCCTGCAACACACCCCATAAAATAATAATAATAAAAAATGTGCTTCAATCTGTGTTCCAACACTACCAGCTCTGTTGCAGGCAGATCACATTCTTTAGGATAACTCTTTCACAAAAGTTACTTCCATATTTTTCCACCGCTGCCATTGCTGATTGCAACTCCTTCCATTTATACTTCTCTACTACCATGAACTATATTTTCTCTCTCCTTTCACTCTGTCTCTGCTGTAGGGTAGCTGAGTGGCACAGCAGACAGATCCCTGGCCCTGGGGCCAAGAGGCCCCAAACCCACATACCACCCCTTACCCAGCATCCACCTGGCCCTGTGGTCCCAGACAGACCATCCAATCCCAGCCCCTTGCAAGAAGTAAAAAAGGAAATGTGTTATATCTAACCACTCTACCCCCATGGTCCATCCTCTCCTCCTTCACTCACATCCCCAACCCTTCCCCCTGTCCCCTCCTCCTTCTTACTCCAGATGTCTATACCCCATTGAGTATATATGCTATTTCCTCTCCTAGCCACCTCTGATGAAGGCAAAGATTCCCTCATTCCCCCTTGCCTTCCCCCCTCCCATATCATTGCAATAGCTCATCAGAATAAAGAAAAATTTTATTATATGAAATATCTTAGCCTATTCCTCCTCTCCTTTTTCTTTCTCTCATTACATTTCCTTTTTTTCTATTGACTCCATTTTTATACCACAATATATCTTCAAATTCAGTTTTCTCCTGTGCTTCATCCATAAAAGTTACTTCTACCTGCTCTCTTAAATGAGAAGGTTCATATGAGTATTATTAGTATCATTTTTCTATACAGGAATACATGCAGGTCATCATCATATTTTCCCCTTCTCCTCCAATCTCTATGCTTCACCTGAGTCCTGTATTTGAAGATCAAACCTTCTGTTCAGCTCTGGCCATTCCAACAGGAACATTTGAAACTCTCCTGGTTCGTTGAAAGTCCATCTTTTTTCCCTGGAAGAGGACATTCAGTTTTGCTGGGTAGTTGATTTTCGGTTGCATTCTAAGCTCTTTTGCCTTACAGAATATTATATTCCAAGCCCTATGAGCTTTTAATGTAGTTGCTGCTAAGTCCTGTGTGATCCTGACTACAGCTCCACAGTATTTGAATTGTGCCCTTCTGGCTGCTTGTAATATTTTTTGGTTGACTTGGGAGTTATGGAACTTGGCTATAATACTCCTGGGGGTTGTGGGGTTTTTTTGGGATCTCTTTCTCAGGATGATAGGTGGATTCTCTCCATTTCTATTTTGCCCTCTGCTTCTAGGATATCAGGGCAATTTTCCTGTAATAATTCTTTGAAAATGATGTCAAGGCTCTTTTCCTGGTCATGACTTTCAGGTATTCCAATAATTTTTAAATTATCTTTCCTAAATCTGTTCTCCATATCAGTTGTTTTTTCAATGAGATGTTATGCATTTTCTTCTAATTTTTCATTCTTTTGATTTTAAAGTACTGAGTCCTGATTTCTCATAAATTCAGCAATCTCCCTGAGTTCCATTCTTTGTCTGAAGGATTTGTTTTCCTCAGAGAGCTTTCTTATCTCTTTTTCCATCTGGCCAATTCTGCTTTTTAAAGTATTCTTCTCCTCAATAACTTTTTTAGGTTTTTTGCAAGGCAAATAGGGTTAAGTGGCTTGCCCAAGGACACACAGCTAGGTAATTACTAAGTATCTGAGGTCAGATTTGAACCCAGGTACTCCTGGCTCCAGGGCTGGTGCTCTATCCACTGTGCCACCTAGCTGCCCCCTCAATAACTTTTTGAACTGCTTTATCCATTTGACCTAAACTGGTTTTTAGCATGATATTTTCTTCAGCATTTTTTTGGATTTCCTTGACTAAGCTGCTGACTTCATTTTTCATGTTTTTCTTGTATCTCTCTCACTTCTTTTCCCAATTTTTCCTCTATCTCCCTCACTTGATTTTAAAAGTCTTTTTTGAGCTCTGTCATGGCCTGAGCCCAATTTCTGTTTTTCTTGGAGTCTTTAGGTGCAGGAGCTTGTACCTCTTCATCTTCAGATTGAGTATTTTGATCCTTCTTGGGGTCACAGGCAAAGTATCTCTCAATTGTGTTCCTCTTTTTTTCTCTGCTTGCTCATTTTTCCAGCCTGAGCCTGGTTTCAGGGTGCTTCCTGAGCTTTTGAGACACCCCCACAAGGATTTCAGTGCATGAGGCTCTGTCCGACCTCCTAGTCTGTGAATGACCATAGGCATCCCCCTCTGCCATGGATCTGGGGGGGTGCCCTGCTGTTCTATGGGGGGGGCCTAGACTGCAATCAGGATCTGAATGTGGTCAGAACCCCAGAGTCCTCTTTCAGGGGCAGAGGACAGAGCTCTGCAGTCTCTCTCTTCACTCCCCTCACTCCACTTGCTTCTGTTTCCTGGATCTGGGCTGCCTTGGCCACACTGCTTGCTGTGTGCCCTGAGGGCTGGGCTTCACTTGCTTGCTCTGGCAGAGGTGCCCCTGCTGTTCCCCCAAGTTTTGCCTGGTGCTCCCCAGAGTGTAGGTTAGGAAACTGCTCCTACTGCTGTGAGCTGCACCTCCCAGCTCCTTAGGGCTGCCTCTGGGAGGCTGAAGTTCCTTTGCTCTGGCAGACCACCCCTTTGGTGGGCCACCCCTCTGATCCCATGGAGCCGAGCCTTTCCACTCTTTTCCAGGTTACCTTGGGTTGGAGAATTGCCTCACTGGATCCCTCTGTGGGTTCTGTCTCTCTTGAAAATGTAGTTAGAGTCCTTATTTTATAAGTTTTGTTCCAGAGCAACTGAGAGAAAGCCCTCTCCTGTCGCCATCTTGGCTCAGCCCTGCCAGTTCTCCAGCTTCAAATGGTTGAACAGCTTATGTGGGAGAGTGACTTGACTTGTCTACATGCCTCCAGAAGACAGAATGAGAAATAATGGGTGGAAATTGTAGAGAGACAGATTTAGGCTTGATCTAAGAAGAAAAAACACTTCCTGGCCATCAGTTAGCCAAAAGTAAAGAATGCCCTGCTTCAGAGGATAATAGGTTGATCTTCATTGAAGGCAGTAAAGCCAAAGTTGGATAATCATTCCCTGGGGATACTGAAGAAGCAACAACTTGTTCAGGTATAGCTTGATTTTAATGATTTCTAAGTTTTACGGTGAGTGACTAACATTCCTGTCAGCTCTTTTGACTGCGATGACCAAAACATCCTCCTTCTGCCTCTTGATACCTAGGGAACACTTCTCATTTCACACAGAAACTTAGTGTTGGAAGATGATTTAAAAATCATGTACCTTAAATGTTCCCATTTTGTAAATGAGTAAATTGAGGCTAATAAATGGCAAAGTAGGGATTAAAATGCCAGAATCCTATGTCTTTGTAGTCCTGTGCTCTTTCCACCATATGACATGATTGATTTAACCACTGTTCCAAATTTGTCTTGAGTAAACTGAACCTTCAAACTGTATAGCCCCTTTGATGGGTAGTTATCCTCAGCCATTAAATTTAATAATGTAACATATTCTTTAGCAACCTACAGTATCTTTAATAGCAGCAAAATCTGACTGATATTTTCAAATGTCTTTAAGATTATTCCTTTTCTGAAAGAGAAACTAAAGCATTTTTTTCCTCTGAGCTAGTTTAATGAGAAGCAATGCTATATGACAGAAGGTAAACCTTAACTTTAAGAAGACTGAGAATTTAAGTGCTACCTCCAACGGTATTCTATAGTAAGCTCCTTGAAGGCAGTGATTATATTTTGTCTCCTTGTGTATCCTCAGTACTTAGCATAGTGCTTGGCAAATAGTAGATGTTTGCTAAATGTTTATAGATTGACAATATCTTAATTATATGACCATAGGCAAGTTACTTAGCTTGTCAGTATCCTCACTAAGTATCTAAAAAAAAACCAAATGAGTGCTTTGTCTGTGTTGATGGAGAGAATTTCAACATCAAAAATCCCCAACATTGGTGAAATCACAGATATGTCCCTACCTTCTCCCACCTCCCCTCCAAAAAAAGTTTAAGGTATTTGGGACATTTTTGCCACTTACTACCTTCACTTTAGATAAGTACATAATCACAAGATACATTGCCAAAGTTGACCCAGATGCAGGAAATACCTTGTTAAGACAAAGGTAATTATTTCTCTGAAGAGTCTTGGGTTCCATTCAATTTCTAAAGAAAGACCTAAAAATCTGATATTGATTGTATGATATCAAGAGCATTATATTGTAAAATGAATGGAAGGAAAAGACATGATACTGAAAATGTCATGTCAAAGTAAATAGTGGGTCTCTTCATGGCAGAGATAACTTTACATCAGCCTGGATGCCAACAGATGGAAACCATTAATAGGAACATTTTCTGTGAGGAACAGGATCATGTCTATGGCTGCTTTTGAAATGTACTCAACTGGATGAGCTTCTTAGAGAAGGTGAAAAAAATATTTCTTAAAAAAACTAAAGAACTTTTGACCTTTATATAGCACTGTGTAGTACCCATGCTTCTTAAGCTCCCAACCATTTGAGAACTGTCAAAGCAGCAGTTTAGGGATCTAAGTATCTTAAATTCTAGTCCCCTGCCTTTGTCTAGTCATCTGATTGGAGGCTTTCACTTACATGTGCTGTCTGGGACCACATTTGTTTGTTTTCAAAATGGAGTAAGAGACTTTAGAGATTTGGCTTGGAGTCACAAAGATAAATGCCTTTGGGGAGTTTGTTTGTTTGAGAGGAGTTGGATTTACAGAAAAAAATTTTCATACTTTTAATAAACAGCAAAATGTCTTTTGATTTAACATTTATTTTCTTTTTCACCCCAAAAAGCCTGACTTAAAATTCATTTTTGAATTAAAATACACATACAGAGTTCCCTTGAGGATCTTCAAGGTGTGGGATGAATTAGTAGTGACCACAATGGCTCTGGTGATAAGAATTTCCCAGTGAAAGAATGAAAATTCTGTCTGGTTCTGAAGTTAACATAACAAATAGGGAAAGTTGAATGGCTTTTGCCAAGTTTAAAAATTAGGGGTTCAAACAAGAACTGCACCTTTTTTGTGTCTGAGGTCATTTACTTTTGGCAAAACCATGCTTCCTGTTGGAGGGGGGAGGGATGGGGAGCTTTAAAAACATTTTTTTAAAGCTTCAAAGAACATCAAATAGTTCTTAGAAAATAACATTTTTTATGATTTAAGTGTAAATGAGTCAGAAACATATGGATTACAGTTCCCTTAAAATGCATGTGTTCAAATATTAATGGGGAAAAGGCTTTTGGCAAGAGTATTTGGGGTTTTATAAAACCCCCAAACCCCAAATGTCCAAAAATACAATTTGAGACTAGAAAGAACTCCAACAGCTCCTAGAAATGCTGAAGATTGGTCACCAGTTTTAGCAGATGGACCCTGTGACCAGTTTTGGTTCTACAACTAAACTTATTTTGAATAGTATGGTAATTAGAATTGTTATTAATTTAAAAAACTCATATATACATATATATATATATATATATATATATATATATATATATATATATATATAGATATATATCTGGTATGTCCCAAAAAGTCTTAGTACACTTTTAAGGTAATAAATTGCATTAACATTTTTTTCGATGCTATATTTTGCTTTGCTATTTACCACACAGGAGATGAATGAGGCATAAATATGTAAATATAAGTATATGTGTATGTGTATGTGTAATATTTGTGAATGTTCTATGGTCTGTGATTATTTAATGTGCATTTTTAATGAAGGAACCATATTTTAAGGGGTCTTGGATTCAATATCCCTTTTGGGCCAATGAACTTTGCTCTTTTCCACAATCAGAGTGTATAAGCTTGTACATGGAAGGATAGTAACTGGAGAGCAGCCAACAGAAACGGGAAGACCTGCCTTAGAAACAGCCTGGCTGGTTGCAAGTATCATTAGTTCTCATGGCCTCAGTTGTTGCTCAGTTGTATCTAATTTGGGGGTTTTCTTGGCAAAGATTCTAAAGTGATTTGCTATTTCTTTCTCCAGTTCATTTTTTTACAGATGAAGAAATTGAGGCAAATAGAGTTAAGTAATTTACCAAATGTTTGTGACCTAGGGTCTTCCTGACTCCTGACCTGGTTCTCTATCCACTGAGGCCCCAGGATTTCAGGAAGCTCTCTAAAATTGGAATCAGGACAGGTAGAGGTTTTACTATCTGGATGTTACTATGCAAATTAAATCACAGAAGAGGCTCAACTGTAATTGGGGACAGTATTTCCATCATTTTACATTCTAGCAAATATTCACATATTATACTTAATGATAGTTAAAAATTAATTTCATTCCTAACTTAGGTCAAATAACTACTATAGTCATACCATTTTTTTATGAAGGAAGACAAGTAAGAGATTTTGAATGGAACAGGAAAAATCTCCACTATGAACAAAAATAAATCAGAATTGTTAAATTTATATTAAAATTGTGATAAAACTATATCTAATTCTGATGCTCCTAACAATCCTCCAAATCCCTAGTCTTTTAATCAGTAATAAGTTTTTTATGTAACCAGTGTTGAGAAATAGCAGAAAAAAAGACTTCCATGGGGACCCTCAAAGTCACAGACAAACTGTCCCAAGACCAAAAGAGCATAATTTATGAATTGCATCATATAGTAACTAAAATTCAGATCCTGGTAATATGTGCTGAATCAGGAGGAAATGTCATGTTTCTTACCTATGATATATAAATTCCATACAAAATCTGGATCTCTACAACTCCAAACTACCTGAACATCAATAAGGCACTGAGAACTTTGAATGATGATTTGAAATTTTACTGATCACTTTGAGATTATTTAGATATGGCACAGATAGGAGTTGTTCTGTTTTCCTTCCCAAAATATCCTATAAAAATGATGCCTTAAACTCCTGCCTGCAAAGCACTCATCCATCTCCATCTGGTCCATGCTGCCTAGTAATGATTGCATGAGTGTTGTTCTTTGTCTCTCCCCTAATTCATATTCTTCCCCAAGTTGCCTCCTTTCCCTTATCATCCTATGACCTATCCCTATACTACCATCTGTCTCTGTACCATTTTTGTTGATTGTCTCTACTTTTCTGGGCTTTTTATCCCCCATACCTTTTTTGTTTAGTTAAAGTATGATTGCTACCACTTTTTTTCTGCTGCCAATCATGATCTTTCTTGGTGAATATCCAAAGAACCAGGAGTATCTGATCTTATTTCATAATTTCATAAATTAATTCTTTTTTTTGATATTTTATTTTTCCAAATACATGCTATGAAAGTTTTTCAACATTAATCCATATGCATACAAAATTTTTTTCCACCCCTCTCTCCTCAGAGGCAAACAATCAGGTTAATATTGTACTTGCACATTTGTGTTAAGTGTGTTTACAGATTAATCATTTTTGATATGAGGAATTAGGATTAAGGGAAATAAATATATAAGAGAAATCTTTTTAAAAGGGAATGTAGTGTTCATCAGATTCTGAAAGGGTATTTTTTGTTTGTTTTGCTTTGATCAACTTTGATGATGCAGCTACTCTCAAAAGTTCAGAGAGCTAGTATAACCCTATTAGAGTGGCTATAAACAATGGTATCCCATCCAGAGGAAGAAAAACAAAATATAAAGTAATTATCAATACAAAAGTGAAAGATTGCTTTGTTTAGTATTTTCATGATATCTATGATGACACAGAATTTACTTAACAAAGCCAAGTAACTAGTAGAGAAACTGTTGAATCCTTTAGCTGATGATTCTAAAAGTTATCTTTTTAACAGTTTAGATAGCTCAATGAATAGAATGATGGAACCAAAGACAGGAGGACTTGAGTTCAAATTTTATCTCAGACACTTATAAACTCTGTGGTACTAGATAATTCACTAAATTTTGCTTCAATTAACACATTTGTAAAATGAGGGTAATATTAGCACCTACCTTTCAGGATCATCATGAGGATCAAATGAGGTAATTTTTTAAAGTGCTTTGCATACCTTAAAACACGATTTAAAAGGGGCAGCTAGGTGGCACAGTGGATAGAACACTGGCCCTAGAGCCAGGAGTACCCAAGTTCAAATTCACCCTCAAACACTTAATAATTGCCTAGATGTGTGGCCTTGGGCAAGCCACTTAACCCCATTGCCTTGCAAAAAATAAAATAATAAAATACTATTTAAAGGCTATTATTATTGTTGTTATTATTATCTCCATGATAATGTTTACTGTAAATTCTGAAGGAGTTCCATTTTTGAAAATCAAAATTGTATGTAATTCAAGGACCAATGAAGTAATGCTGCATGGAGGGTATCAGTACATAGGAAGAAAATAAGCACTTATTAAACACCTACTGTGTGTCAGTCATAGGCAGATGGATGGAACAGTGTATAGAGTGATGGGTCTGGAGTCAGGAAAACCTGTCTTTGTGAGTACAAATCTTGCCTCAGTTGCTGACTAGTTATGTGACCCTGAACAAGTCACTTAACTCTACTTGCCTCTGTTCCTCATTTGTAAAATGGAGTGGAACAAGAAGTTATAAACCACTCTACTAATTACTAGCAAAGCATTTTGCTAAGAAAATCCCAAATGTGTCACAAAGAATTGGATACAATTGAAATGACTCAGCAATAGCATATGTCAGTCGAATGCTAAATTAGATTATTAATATCTCATTTGTATTCTTATAACCACTGTGGGATATAGGTATTATTATTGTTCCCATTTTACATTTGAGGAAATTGAGGCAAACAGAGGTCAAATCACTTGCCCAAGCTGGCACAACAAGCAAGTGTCTGAGGTCAGTTTTGAACTTAGATCTCTAACTACTACATTATGTCGCTAATACATATGCTACAGCATGGAAGACTTGAAAGTTAAGAAATTCAGGCATCATCTAGGAGATGTTACAATGGGAAAAGAAAGATGGTTGATCATGTGAGAAGAATGAGTAAGAGAAAACTTGAGGGAACAATTTGAGTCTTATACTGGTACCCCAAAAAATGTTAAAGAAAGCTTCCAAATCATTGGCTAGATTCTCTAGGAAGGATGTGGACTAGAATCACCCGATGAGAGGATACCACTTAGTTGCAATCTACACCAGTGGAGGGGATAGCCCCATTGAGGCTATCCTGGATTTCATGATTTATTGAAATAGGGCACTGTCTATGTACTGTTTTTGCTGGAGAAGTAAATGACTTTGGAGTCATTAGGAATTCTTTCTCACTCAACTCATTTTTATTTTATCTGGCATGCAGCAATAATGCTTATGAGAGCTGTTACTCCCTCACGTGTCTGTACACAATTATTTTTTTTCTAATCCTCTCAGAAATTGCCAGAACTTGGGCTTTTATCCAAACTTTGGAAAAAATATGTATATCTCTATTTGAATTCTTCTTTAAAAAATACTCATACATATCTTGAATGTTTGTAGTAGTTTAAATTTATTGTTTAGAATTTCTCACTGGAAAAACATCTCAAAGAAACCTTGTGCTGTGTGTGCACTATCCTGGGGATATGTATGGGGAAGGAGCCTGTCATCAAACCATGGAGGGAGGGATGTCCTCTGTAATGGAGGGGGGAAAAATCTCTTTTCCTCAGGTAAAGAAATTCTGAAAATGAGAATTTTCAGGAAGTTGCATATATTTAAGGAAATATTACTTCAAGTCCACCTCTATTGGCAGAATTATTGGAACCTATAGGGACAAATGTCCTAAAAAAGGTAACATCCTAGAGAGGGATCATGGAGGGACATTAGGAGGGAGAGAGTTTTCTTATCTTTTCATTATAGAGGAGGCTGAGAAAAAGACCAAGTACATTTTGGCACTAGAATTTGAAATTTTTCAATGATAAGTACTGCTCAAATTCTAATCAGGAAGAAAGCAAAAACAATACACTATAGAATGCTTTCAGTTTGTGATGTGATTCATAGTCATTGTTATTTGAGCCTCAAACCTATCAGGTGGGTGTTACAGGTATTATTATCCCCATTTTACAGATGGTGAAACTGAGAAATGGAGAATCTAAACAACTTTATCTGTAGTTCCATAACCAACAAGTATTGGAAATAGATATTAAACATAGATTTTTCTGATTCCAAGACAAACACTCTATGCATCCTGTACTAATCAAAGCATAATGTCCTCATTACATAAAATACTGATACACTGCACATATTGCATCTTTTTCCTCTTTAATTAGTTGATTATCTTTTCCAAATCCTGAACTTCATCTTTGTTCACACATCATAAAGCAGCAGCAACAACAACAACAAAAACACCAACTATCCCCATTAATTGTACGATGTTAACAGTGTTTCTGGGTTGTACTTTTAAAATGACATTTGATTTCTGGTTTCAAAGACCTGTTCTACTACTTGTCTTCTGTATGACCCTAGATAAGTCACTTATCTTCTCTGAGTCTCAGTTTTCTCTGTCGTAAAATTAGTGAATTGGACTAGAAAGCCTTTAAAATATCTTCCAGGCCTATCTTCTTAAAAACTTCTTTGACTTTTTTTCCCAAGAATGAATATTCAAAATTGATGAGTCTTTTTTTTTATTCTCAAAAGCATGACACAATGAACTCAAAATTTTTCAGTATGACCCTTTGGTATTGTACCAGAGGTCATTTTGAGTATCAGTGACTGCAGATTACAACCAAATAGGTAAGCAATTTAAAATCTTGCTTTTATTAGCTTTATCTGAACCCTTTTTCCCTCTCTCTAGAGATGATGATGAACATGTGGCTTTACTTTTTTTTGTCACTTTTAGTTTTATTGATGTGTTTTGTTTTTACATTACGTATATTTAAAGATTATTCCTACTTTATGAGAGGTCTCTTGTAACAAAGTAAAACAGTTAAATAAACTTAATAATACAATGATCTCATCTGAAACTGCAACATTTCAGATCCATACTAAGTTTCTTTATTTTTTTAAGTGAACAGAAATCTATTTTCTTTCCTTCTCATCTGCATCCTGTTGGGGGAAAAAAGGAAAGAAAAAAGCAATTATATATATATATTCAAGCAAAAGAAGAAACAAGTCCCCTTAAAATACACATACATTTCATTCTGTACCTAAATCCATCATGTCTTTTGTGGATAGCATGTTTCATCATTAGTCTTCTGGAATCATGACTGGTTATACATTGATCAGATTTCTAACAGCTTTCTCAGTTGTTTGTTTTTATAGTATAGTTGTCCTTACTTAAATTTTTCTCCTGGTTCTGTTCAAGTAACTCTTGGTTTTAGGCCTACAAATTTAGGCTTTCACTAGCATGAAAGAGAAAACCCAAGAATTCTCAGCAAAATACATTACCTTTCCCTTAAAGAACAGGGCACCTGTAGAAGAGGCATACTAGTTGATTCTTTCTATTTTGAAAATTCATAAAGAAATCAACATGGATGCTGGGTCATCCCTACCCTCCTACCTCACTGTTTCTGGAGCTGAGTTCACTAGTGGTTTGGAGGATAGTATTGGTATGTGATTGTATGCTTCCTTGTGGTTATGGCTGCTATGGGAACCACCACTTTGGTATTCAAATGCTCAGCACATCTGACTCACTTTGGGAAGAGGTACTGTAATGTGAGTACTCAATTTCAGGGAAAATAAGCATGGAAAATCAAGCAGAATCTCTTTACAATGAAATAAGAGTATTTGACATCATCAAAGTTAGTCAAGTTAACAGAGGTTAACTATACTGATCTAGTCTGAGAGAAATAGAGTCAGAAATAATGCTTTATTCATTTGTTCAGACAATCATTTATTCTTTCAATAATTATTTATTATGTGTTCTTGGAGCCACTTTATGGGATTAAATGGGTGTGGTATAGAGGAAAACAAATTGGATTTGGATTCAAATATAGGCTTTGCTATATTCTACCTGGATGACTTAGGGCAATAACTATATCTCTGGTTTTCAGTTTCCTTATCTGAAAAAAAGAGGTTTGGACTAGATGATCAATTCTAAGTTTAAGTTCTCATTACTCTTTTCACTTATCCAAATTCTGGCTTTCTTTCTAATCATGTAGATTATCACAGATATATTAGGCAGGGATTAACAATACTTAGCATATCATTTGATTAGCTGGTTTAATAAGTCAAGAGAAGAGTGATATTAAGTTTTTCTCAGAGTTAAAGATGCTATTTTTATTGATGAATTTTGCTCTTATGTTTTATGAATCCCCAAAAATATCCCACATATTAATCACATAAATTGATTGATAGTACAGATTGTTTCATGCTCATGAGCGACTGCTCATCTCTTCAAAAGTGGGAAAACTGTTTTCTTAATTCTTTCCTAGAAGCAAACATTATTATAATTACTCAAATATACTTGAATATTCTCAATTACATTTTATTAAATTTCACTTTACTGCTCTTTCTGTTTACATATTTTTATTCATTGCAACTATTGTTTGCCTCAATCTTCATTAATTCTTATGTCTCCCCATGGTTTTGCTAAATTTTTCATATTGGTGCCACAATATTATACTCTATTCTTTAACCACAATTTATTATGCCATCCTTTATCAATGGACATCTATTTTGTTTTCCTTTCTTTACTACCACAAAGCACACTGTGAGATACCACACAAAGTTGCATTATACATATATTTTTGTATATATCAGACCTTTCCTACCATCTCTGACTGCTTTAGCAGATATATCTATAACTGTATCTCTGGGTCAAAAGATTTAATTTCCTTTTTGCTACTAAATATAGCCACAATGTGTGCTTCTGGAGAAAAACCTGATACATTAGAGAGAACAATGAACTTGGAATCTTAGGGCTTAAGTTCCCAGTACTGACTTTTGCACTTACTATTTGTTTGATCTTGGGTAAATCTTTTTTCTCTTGGTTTCAATTAAATCATTTGTAAAATGAGAGGTTAGACCAGGCTGTATTACTATTTAAATTTTTTATATATAACCTACCTAAATCTTATTCTGCTTTGGAACTGAGTACAGAGAATACATTGAGATATACTCTCCTTTTCTTTTTTTTTTATTTTTGCAACTTCTATCATTTCTAGACACTTATAGTAGAATATGATTGAAGAAAGAATGAAGTTGTTCCTTTTTATGGGAAAAAAAGGATTGGGGGGAACCAAAGACATCCTAAAAGGCATTAGAATTTCATACCATGACCCAAATAATTGTAAGCAGAGAAGTCAAGTTCATTATGGTTGCAGAAAAAGGGAAATAGAAACACTTTCAAAGATTTCATTGATGAGAGATTAAATATAAAGCCTGGCATGATGGATGAACAAGTATCAGCCAAGGGGGATAAAAACAGACAGGAAAAATGTTTTGCTTTGACAGTGTTAGAATATTCTGACTAGACTTGTAATAGGTCTGTCCCAAATGACCTGAAAGAAGGCATGAATCTCCCTTCACACCAGGAAGATCCTGGTTCCAAGAGGAATTTGTATCACTAAGACACAAGGACAGAAGGTGAAGAAATTATGATTAAGGCCAGAAAAACTGAACTCATACTTTGAAATCTATTTTTAACATAAAACTTCCAGTCCATGTGAGTAGGAAGGAAATCAAAGAATAACTGTAACAATAGTCATTGACAAATAGTCAGGGGAATGTTTGGAAAATGGAAGGTTGAAAAAGTCAGAGCCACTCAATAACATAACACAACTAAAGGAAGTGGCTGAACCACTTTTATTTATCTTTGTTCTTTTAATCATGGAAAACTTGGAAGGTTTTAGAAAGATTGGGTAAGAGTAAGTGTGGTACCAACACTCATGCAAAAGCTTGGAAGTTATTCCAAAATGTCAAAACCTCATTGGACAAAGAATCCCATGAGGATCTGTTGAATTTTGAGTTAAAGACAATCTAACTCTGAAGGAGATTTCAGGATTAAGCTTGGCAACACAAAATTCAAATAAGTTCTACATTTCAAGTTGACTATAATAATGTATCGTTCTCAATTCTCTTAACTCCTTTTGCACAAAAACAATTTTGCTACAAAGTGACTGACTTTCTAAGGAGACAGTTTTTAACAACTGTAGTATGACTGATCCATACAAAAATGTGAAGATCTTGGGCAGGAATTAGATTATGTGATTGGTAAATAAAATAATGATAATTCAACTCCTTGCTTGTTGTCTTTCTTGGAAAGAGTAGAAGTAAGGGGGAAAGGGGGGGGGGACCAATTACTTCCAATGGCTCCCTAATGATTCAACTTGTCTTTCAAGATTCCTAATCAAATCTGAGAGATATTAGTTAATTAGGCTATATTAAGCAATTACTGTGCTGAACTTTGAGGCTATAAATAAGGGGGAAAAATGTTCTGCCCTCAAGAAATTTACAATCTGAAGGAGGGGGGACACTCACAAAAAGAAGATGAAAGTCAGGGGAAGAAAGGGGAAAGTACTTGGCAATGATATCTATGGAACTCAAATCAAGCAGAGCAGTTAATGATAATTAAAATAGAAAATATGGACTATCTTCATAACTTCCATTGAGGCTGTACTTTCCACTATACTAATGTTATTCCTAAGGTCTTGTTACCAGTGTCATGAATTCTCTGTTCTTTTTGAATTCTTAACTCATGACCTGAAAAATGTTAGACTATATGTGTGTTTGTATTTAGTCAGACTTATTGGGTAAGGAGTGTAATGTAGGACCTCCTTGATATGAAAAAACAACAAAAGTTTCCTAATTCATCCAAGGAAAATATTGTTTGCCTTTCTGGAGAGTCTTCACTATTTTATAGGTATCCAGGGAGTATACCATAGAGTGTGGGGTCTGAAGTTAGGAAGGCAATCTCGGATTTATTAGCAGTGAAACACCAGTCAAGACATTAACTCCTATAAAATGTAAAATCAGGACAATAGCAGTACCAATTTCACAGGGCTGCTGTGATGGTCAAGTGAGATAATATTTATAATACTCTGGCCTCAGGATCCCAGAAATCAAGAATCATGGAATACAAGAGAGGCAAATATTTCTCAGGTCCCATTCCTATATACTTAATAAGTAACAAGATAACAGCTTAAATTTTGCATTTAATTTAATGAGAAGTTTGAGTAGAGGGCCCCTGATCTACTGAGTTCTATCTCCCTCTTCCCACCACACTTGATGAAACTGCAAAATGTAGGTAACAAGAGACATTGAAGAGCCAAGCTCCCAAAGCATAAAGTAAAAAAAGTTCTTCAACTAAACTTGATGTACTCACAGGGCTGGGGTATTGGCTCTTTAAAGGATCAGTAACACCCTCTAGCTGCCTTGAAAAAGCAAAATAAACTCTCTAAGAAGTGGAGACTGCCAGCTCTTAGAAGTACTTCTAGCAGAGCTCAACAAAAAAGGACTCATGAAGGAAATGCTCTCCATATCCAGTTAAAAAAAATGATGAACTCTGAATGCAGACTGAAGCATATCTTCTTCTATTACTTTATTCTTTCTTGGAGTTATTTTTTTTCTTTTTGATCTGTTTCTTCTTCCACAACTGAGACTACTATAGAATATGTTATATATGATTAACTATATCAAATTGCCTACTATTTTCAGATGAGGGGAGGGGAGGGAAGGAAAGAAAAATTTGAAACTCAAATTCTTGTTAAAAAGAATGAAAAAATTTTCACAATATGTAATTGAGAAAAAATAAAATAGTATTAAAAATTTAAAGATGAAGATAAACAACTATGAAAAAATAGAGAAACCCAGCTTAGTTTAGTCTATTAGGCTACCATACAATGGGATAGTACAACCCTTCTTGGACACTACCCCCCAAAACTTCAAAACAGCATGCACAAATACATCTAAATACTATGTAAATTCCTACCTCATGCCAATTGAGAGCAAGTATATGGCTTAGCCAGTTCCCAATGAGTCTCTTCTCTCAGTACCTCAGTATAGGAGGGAGGAGGGTCAAGTCTCTCCCCAAAGCAGCTTTGTCTTTGCAAGATGTTTAAAGTAGACCCCTGAGCTTTCAATTGCCTTATAGGAAATTATCTTCTAATATTGCCTAGATTATGTTTAACTACCTCTAAACAATTTAATAGTTTCAGAGTGAGAGAAAAAGCATAATTATATGAAAATGTAAAACAATATAAGGAAAAAACATCTTTTTGTTGAACTTTTCAACAGCTCTGTTTAAATAGAAATTGGTTTTCATTTCATTTGAATGGATTCACTCATCCTTATTTTCATTATGGGAGCCAGGATACATGCCAACTCCTTAATCTTGTTTTAGTTTCTGTTTCTTTTTTGTTTAGTTGAAAGAATACAACAACCAAACCTCCATTTCCTTAACCTCTTCTGCACTGTCATGGAGGTAAATACATTTTTACTCTCCTAGTATTGTTCTTAGGTTAGAAAAAAATTAATGTCTAATTATTATGCATATAATTATAAAATTACATATGCAGACTTGAAAAGGGATCTTAGAGATCATTTAATTCAAACCCTTAATTTTACTGATGAGGAAACTGAGCTTCTAAGAGGTTATTAATTGCCTTGTCCAAGGTGACAAGATAGAGCCAAGATGTTGTGTGGTTGTTGTTCAGTAATTTCAGTCAAATCTGACATTTTGTTATCCCATTTAGTTTTCTTGGCAAAAAAAATACTGGAGTGGTTTGCCATTTCCTTCTCCAGCTCATTTGACTGATGAGGAACTGAGGTAAGCAGGGTTAAGTAACTTACCCAAGGTCACATACCTATGTCTGAGACCGGATTTGAATTCAGATCTTCCTTTCTCCAGATCTGGCACTTCGTCTACTGCACCACATAGCTATCATGGTGTTCTATAACTACTAACAAAATGGCAACGAATAAATCAATCTACTTGTCACCATAATGAAGCACTTGATAAATGTTTTTCTTTAATTAATTTCCTGAGTTTTCTGTAAATAAATTCAGCTTCTCATCTCATTTAGGAGACCTAAGTAGATCTGTACTTTCTTTTTTTTTTTAGGTTTTTGCAAGGCAAACGGGGTTAAGTGGCTTGCCCAAGGCCACACAACTAGGTAATTATCAAGTGTCTGAGACCGGATTTGAACCCAGGTACTCCTGACTCCAGGGCCGGTGCTTTATCCACTACGCCACCTAGCCACCCCGATCTATACTTTCTTAATACTCTGAAGTAACAAATACTCAATAGGATCATCATGTCCAAGACCTGGAAGATATCTCAGATGACATCTAGCCCTATATTGTCTTTTCAGATTCAGAAATTGAGGAACAAGAGATTGAGGAATTTATTTTGAGGTAGCAGAGGTACCATAAGGGGTGGAGATAGGATTTGAACCTTGAGTTTCTAGTTCCAGGTCTTAAATAACACTATCCCTATAGAAATTAATCTTCACTTGGTAAATGATCACATTAGACTAATTCCTTAAGCTTTCAACAAAGAATGACATGGAAGTTTGTATTGTATAGTATTCAAAGGCTTCCTGGCACGCATCACACATGATGGGTTGATGGGGCTGTCACTCAGGAGGATGCTTGGGTTTCCAGCCTAAAGGTACAATAGACACCCAGAGCATTGCAGCTTTGTTTCTGAGCTGATGTTTTGAGGCGGTCAGGTTAAAGGCTGCACAGAGACATGTCATTTTCAAACCCAAGGTGTTTCTTCTTGTTCTTGTTGGAATCCAACAACTTGTAAATGGGATAATATTTCATCCCCTTCACTTGCCATGGTGTGGTCATGATGGCTTTTGTGGTTTTCCAACTAATTAAAACTGTTCTAACTTAGAGAAAAGACATAGTTAAAAGTTATTTTTGGCCTGGGCTAGGTCTTCTCTGTTGCTAGAAGACAAGACGGTTCCAGCGCAGGAAACCTACATGAAACAATGTAATACAAAATGACGAATTCCTACATTTTGTTCATACATCAGAAAATGATTTTAAAGAAAAGTCCCATTCTAGTAATTGCATATATCACTTTCCTTTTTCCAAAAAACAGATATATAAATTAGACATAAAATAATTCTTGCAACCTTTGTCTCTAGTGACAATAGTTGAACTACTGCCAGACAAAGGAGACATCTTCTGAATGAATCGGGAGCTGCATTTTTATAAGTCTGTCAAAAATTGGACAAAATTGGCTCCTTATTTCAGGAATTAACAAAAATTTCATTCAAAATTAGACAGATAAAATTCTACATACATATTTTTGGATCCCTTAAAGAGAGACTCCCCCCCCCCCCCCAATTCTTTTCAACTTGGTAGGTTGGGAGGCAAAAAGCAATAGCTTCATATGGTACTGTCTATAGAGGCAAGAAAACCCAGATTTAAATCACATCTCAGTCATTTTAAGACACTGAACAAATCACTTAATTTCTCTGGGTTTTAATTTCCTCACTACTGAAACATAGATTATAATATTATAATTCTGGTAGCACCAGCTCACAGGGCTGTTTTGAGATCTAAACAAGATGATGCCTACAAAATGTTTGGGAGAAATTATCATACAAGTATCAATGTGGGAAGAACATTACATCTTTAATGCTGTCTGAATTGGTATCCCTTTATGGAGAAGAGAAAATCGTTCTCAATATCATTGGTCTAGCTTCCTTACTACTTGAATCACTTGAGAGGAGAGAAGGAAAAAAAAGGGAAATGAAGTAACATGATAACATTATATAATTAAACTTTATTATACATTTAAAGGAATAGCAATTTGTACATAATAGATTTGCAATTTCATGTGCAATCATCTTTTTTAAAAATTCTATGTTAGGGAAATGCTTATTTTATTTCATAAATACATACATAAATATCTATTTCTATATCTAGATAGATATACTCGTTTAAAATACAGAGCATAGGAAGTTGGTGTCTGTGGTTATGATTGACTTCCTATGGTCCTTTTGGAATATCTCTCTGACTTCTATTAGAATGGGCAGTAACAGGATCTGAGTTCAAATTTTGCTTCTGTTGAATAAAAGCTGTTTGCCCTGTGTAAGTCACTTAACCTCTCAAGATATCTAGAAAAGTTTTTGACTCTTTGTTGCAGAGAAATAGTTTCCTTGTTAGCACTCCCTAAGCCAATTAAGTCACAGGGCAATCAATCAATCAATCAAACAACAAATATTTTCTAAGGGTCTTTTGTATTTCAGATACTGTGCTAAAAGCTCCATAGTATCTTTTTAATCTTTGAAATTATATCCTTTTTATACATTCAATTATCCTTGTTGGTTTTTCATCTCTGAATATCCCTCTATAAGATTGACTTACTTTTCCCATTGGTTAGTTTCTTCTGGGACTCCATTTCAGGAGGTTATAAGGAAACTTTCATTCTCTTTTTGAACCTTTTCATGATTTCTATTTTTAAAACAATGTCCTTGCACTTTCCTCTGCTTCGCACTGCCCTTTTCCTGTGTTTCTTTCCCCATTAGAAAGTAAGCTCCCTTAGGACAAGAACAACCTTTTTGTTTTGCTTGTATTTGTTCAACAGATCTTGCCACAATGACAAATACTTAATAAGCACTTAATATTTTTTATTCTTTCCATTCTATTTGTTATTAGTAAAGTCATGTTTATTGCATTTATGGATCATAAATGCTCCATTGCATTCTATCCCCTGAATTACTGGACCAATTTCAGTTAAGTATGACTCAGAATAACCAGTTTAGTTTAGTTTTTAGTTTTCTGGACAATGTTTTTATATTTATTTATTTAATTTATTTTTTATTTTTATTTTTATTTTTATTTTTTATTTTTTATTTTAAGAAACAAGTATAATTCTATACATTCTTTTTTTTTTAACTGAAGGCCTAATATATTTCAAAGTTTTTTTTTCTTAGCAAACTCCTTGGGTTGTTTGAAAGAAGCTATATGTAGAAAATTTTAATTTTACTGTATTCCTCACAAAGGTAATTTGATCATTGTATTGACTCAAAACTACACAGATCCAAAAACTATTTTAACCCAATAAAGCATCATTATTCTTTCACTGCCTTTTTAGTGACTTTTTGATAGTTTATCTGCTCCTTTCTCTGCATTCCATTTTCAACTCGCCATACTGGAATTTTCTTGTCATTTATCCTCCACCATATCCAACATTATAATTCAACAAATAGTGTGATGTAGCCAATAGAGATGTGAACTCAAAGTCAGATATACTTGTGTTTGTCTTGCCTCTGACCTAGCTATACAAAAAAAAAAATATGATTTTAGGAGGTACAAGCATCTTGGGGGATTAATTAACTCAGCAATCCCTTAAACTTCTAAAACTCTGATTAACTTTCTGGCTAGAAACTCTTCCTCTCACAAATTGATCCACTGACAAAGTCAAACTAGGTCATCTTTTGTCTTTATTCTTATCTAACCTTTAATCAGTGAATGGGTGAAGCCTCAGACAAAGACCCAGGAAAGACCTTAGTTTAAAAAAGTCAGGATCTCCCACTGCATCCTAGACCTTTACCAGGAGGCATCCTAAACCTATGTCCTGCCACTGAACTCATATAACTGGAGGAGAGAGTGATGTTGATGACTCACTTGCCTCACTTAAATCTAATTCATTTGCAAGTCAAGACATCACCCTCCTGATGTCATTAGTCCTCTTTGAGAATTAAGGATGGGGGGTGGCTAGGTGGCAGTGGATAGAGCACTGGCCCTGGAGTCAGGAGGACCTGAGTTCAAATCCAGCCTCAGACACTTAATAATTGCCTTGCTGTGTGGCTTTGGTCAAGCCACTTAACCCCATTTGCCTTGCAAAAACATTAAAATAAAATAAAATAAAATAAAATAATAAAATACAAACCACAAATTATAGAGAAGGGGCCAACTTGAATTGGTATTGGTGGGTACCTCATTATGAGTTCCATAAGTAAATTAAACTTTTGGTCCAATCTTTATCCATATTCCTTTATGCAAAGCACCATGCTAAACTTGTATACAAAGCCAAAAACAATCAGTCCCTACCCAGAAAAAATTTATATTCCACTGGAGAACTCTACCAGTGTAGGAGAACTTGAATAGCAGAAAGTTGATGATGTGAGACTTTATCAACTGAGATCTGAATGTGTGGAACTGGAAACTCTGAATAGAGATGATAATTGAACTCATTGTAACTGAGAAAATCCCCGAATATAAAGAAAAGAAAAGGGGCCCAGGACAGAGCTCCTGGAGCATAGCAGAGACAATTTAAGAATTTTTTTAAGGGTTGGGGGTATATGAAAATGTTTGTAGTCAGCAGGGAAGGCACCAGTGAATAGACAGAAAATTGGAAAAAGAAAGGATGATTGATGGGGCAGAATTTCAGAGAAGATAGGAGTAGATAAGAGTAGATAGGATCAAAGGTACTGAGTAGTTCTTGAAAAGGAACTGAGACTGGAGCAAATAAGGAAAGAATGAGGGGGCGATAATGAGGGGATTGAGGTATAGAAACTGGGAGAAAAATTCAGCAGTTATTTTCCTTTTTGAATTGAGGTCTTCTGCTGAGAGAGATTAGGGATTACTGTAGGAGCTTTGAGAAGAAAAGAGAAGGTTCAGAAAAGGTAAAGATTGGAAGTGTTAAAGAGATTCAAGTAGGGAAGAGTATTAATATAGCCATGCAGTTAATTAATCCCTCCAATTCCTTGTGCCTCCTAAAATTATATTTATTTTGTGTATATATATATATATATATATATATATATTTATTTATTTATTTAGATGTATGCATTCCTTTTCCCTTGATAGAATATAGCCAGTCATTCATCAGTCAGCATTTATTAACTATTCTCTATTGGCTAACACTGCCCTAAACCCTGGAGTTATAAAGAAGTGTAAAATCAGACACTGACCTCTAATAGGGAGAAACAGTAAATAGCTAGATATTACAAAATGTATAATCTAAGTAACAATGGTAAAAATTCAAGAATCAGGACCTTTCCTAATTATGGATTGAATGACTTACTCATTCCAACTTGAAACACTCCAGTTTGCTTTATAATCTACTACTATGGATACCCCTGTGAGCATCTCCTAAGAATTTTGAATAGGGCACTGGAGGGATATTGCAAAGAAAGTGAGATGGGGGAGAGGAGAGATTTAGAATTTCACCTAGGGAAGAATGTCCTTGAGGTACAAAATACAACTCTAAGAGGACAACTTAGTAAACAGAGTCAACCTTAGACCCAGGAAGATAGAAGTATTTTGGTAAGTCACTTAATCAATGTTCTATATGATCTCTCTAATATCACTAGTATCTCTCTAATATATGATAAATTGCAGAGAGAAAACGTTGACCTGCAATTGGAATCAATATTCTCTTCAAGGTTGAGATCTATGAACACCTCATCTATAAGGTCTTTCTGTATTTCTGGATTCTGCCATTTCTGTGTTCTTGATCCATCAATATATTTTCTTATATTTACATTTTATCTACTTCCTACTCAATAAATTGTGTTTATAGAGTTATAAAATCCTTGAGATCAGAGATCTTTTATCTACAGTACTTTGGACAGTGCCTGTGACACATGATAGACAAAAATCTTTTTGAAACAATGGCATAGATAATAATTTCTAACATCTCACAATGAAATTTTATAGTTCACTAAATATTATGTCTCAGATTTAGTGGTACACCCACAGTAAATTAATGGTATTTAGGATAGGTCAAAAAGATCTCATGCATAGAAAGAATAATCACACTTCTTTCAGGTGACCAAAGAATGGACAAGAGGTCTGTGTACAAAAGCAAAAAGAAAAATATTCAGGGTTCAAACTTACTTCCTGCCTTCAATCACCTTTGAAACAAATACAAGTATAAAGTCAGTTTTGACTGCAAAAGACAGAACAGGTTCTACTACCCACTCACTCTCTGGACAGTTCCCTCAGGCTCCCTCCAAAAGAAATTAGGTTTAATTACCACTTCCTACAAGTTAGAAAGTGCATACACTGGTTATCATTCTAGTTCTACTGAAGTCAATGTGATTGACATTTTGAAGGAAGAGTAATTTCCCAAACCTTCTGCCCTCATTCAAAAGGAATGCATTTGGAAAATCATTTGTCATTGTTTAGCATTTAGTGTTTGTGAAACGAAAGGAAACTTACCCAGTCATCCTGAGAGGACATTTTTGTGAAGTATTATAAGCAGATCCATTGTGTAGATCCTGACAGTATAAATTCTCACAATGAGCTCAAAAGTTCTTCTAGTGAGTACACTAGATGTAATTGTATCAATTACTTTCCTTTGAGACTTTAATGTTCTTTGATCATTACTGCAGCTTTACTGTAACAGAGAGCATGAGGTAATAGAGATAAAGTGAAGAAAGTTCTGAAAGGAAAAATGAGGACAGCATAAAGTCAAAAAAATTCTGATGCTTGGAAGGGTCAGTTGGACTAGTCCATTTTTTGAGAAGAAATTCTCTCTATTTCATTTTGAAATGCTTAAAGATCTCTGGTCACAGTGAACAGCTTATTTCTCTTTTTGACAGTTCTGATTATTAGGAAATAGTTCTTTATATTGAGTCAAAGGTTGTTGCTCTATACCATCCATTTAGCTCTTGTTCTTAGCTCTGTTCACTGGACCAAACAAAATAAATCTAATGCCATTCTTCCCTTTAAATCTGAGAAGACAATTGCCATCCTTCACCATTTCCCTCAATACTTCTTTTCTTAGATATAAATTCCCAGTTCCTTCAACAAATTCTTGCATGATATGATTTTGAGTCTCATCATCCTGGTAGTCCTCTTTTGGATGTACTTCAACCAGTCAGGATCCTTTTCAAAATGGATTATCAAGAATGAAATACAAAAGATTCAAAGGCAAAGCATAGGGAAGTCTCACTTCACTCATTCTAGAGACTATGCTACTCTTAATCAGACCTAAAACAAAATGATCTTTTTTTGCCTTCACATCACATTGTTGACATTGTGACTTTGTAGTTCACTTAATTTTCTGAATTTTTTTCATATAAAATATTTACTCATCATAATTCCTTTATGCTGTAGTATTTTATAAATTGAGTTATTAAATATATAAGACTTTATATTTATAATATATAAATATATATAAAGACATATATAAATATATATGACTTTATATTTATCATTACTGAATATCTAATTTTACATTAGGTTCATTGTTCTAAGTTGCCAAGGTTGTTTATTTTGTCATCCTTAGTGTCTTAGTTATCTCTCTCAGCTTCATGCAAATATTAAAACGTAATAGTTTTAACATATTTATCTTTATTTAAGACATTGTTGTAAAAATAGCAAATAGAACCAAGGACAAACTCTATGACACTCAACTTTTACTTTTATTCCAGGTTTATACTTACGCTTAATCATTATTTAATGTATGATATTTATGTATGATCATTTAACCACTTCCATATTGTGAAAATAATTAAACGGAAGTCTGATATATATGACACACAAAAGGTTTTTTATACCTAATAATTAATTAACTGATTCATAACTTAGTGCTGTGAATTTTATGTAGCTTTAATAGGAACTATGATTTTATTTCACATTGTGATTTGTTTGTAAATTAAAATGTTACATTGAAAACACTGTGGCTTGATATATTGAGCCCAAATTACTGAAAAAAATTGGGAATTACACTCTGTAAACCTTCCAAGATTGATTTGTGCAATCTGTTCCATGATTCTCTAGAGGCTGAATATAGATGGTTTCTTATAGAACAATGTAATCCATAACATTCATGTACCATAACTTGTTCAGCTATTCCCTAATTGATGGACATCTTCTCAATTTCCAGTTCTTTGCCACTATAAAAAGAGCTGCTATAAATACTCTGGAACATGTAGGACTTATCCTATTTTTTATGATTTCTTCTAAATATAGGCCTAGTATGGGTATTGCTGGGTCAAAGGATATAATTAGTTTTATTGCTTTTTGGGCATAGTTCCATATTGCTCTCCAGAATACTTGGATCAGTTCACAACTTCACCAACAGTGCCTTCATGTCCCAGTCCTCCCACAATCTCTCCAACCTTGATTACTTACAAGTGTGAGGTGGTAACTCATAGTTGTTTTAATTTGCATTTCTCTAATCAGTAATTATTTGGAGTATTTTTTCATATGATTATATATTGCTTTGATTTCTTCTTTTGAAAACTGCCTTTTACCATTTATCAATTGGGAAATGACTTGTAACTTGATAAATTTGATACAATTCTCTATTTTTTTTTAGAAATGAGACTTTTATCAGAATCCCTAGCTATGAAAATTCTTTCCCAGCTTTCTTTCCTTCTAATTTTGGTATCATTTGCTTTATTACTGCAAAAAATTAATTTTTATATAGTCAAAAGCATTCATTTTGCAATTTATAATGTAATTTATAACTATTTCTTCTTTGGTCATAAATTTCTCCACTTTCCATAGATCTTATTAGATAAGTATTTCTTGATCTGTTAATTGGTCTATGGTATTGCTCTTTATGTCTAAATCCTATACCCACATGAACCTTATTTTATTATAGGGTGTGAGATGTGGGTCTATGTCTAGTTTTTGCCATACTATTTTCCAGTTTTTCAAACAATTTTTGTCAAGTACTGTTTTTATCCCCCAAAGTTAAGTCTTTGGGTTGTCAAACAATAGATGACTAGAGTAATTTACTACACTTTCTTTTGAACCTATCCTATTTCTTAACTAGTACTAGGCAGTTTTGATGACTGCTGCTTTATAGTATTGTACACAGTAGCAACAACATTATGAGTGGATCAACCTTGCTGGATGCAGCTCCTTTCAGAAGTTCAGAGAGCTAGGACAACCCTAAGAGACCTGTGATGGACAATGCTATCCTCTAGAGGAAGAAAAGCAAGACAAAACAAAACCTACAAAATCTGAATTAACAGTACATTCAATTAAAAAAATTTTTTTCTTATGTTTTTCCTTCTTATCTCACGGTTTCTTTCTTTTCCCTTAATCTTAATTCCTCATACAGAAAATGACTAATCTGTAAGCATATTAAACCCAAATGTGTATGTCCAATATTCACTAGACTTTTCATCGCTGAGGGGAGGGGGGGTGGGAAGGGAGGATAGAAGGAAATTATGTAACTTAAAAATATGCATGTGCATGTGGATGAATGTTGAAAAACTTTTATAACATGAAATTGGAAAAAATAAAATAAAATAGTGGCATAATGTTGAAGGCTAAGGTTGATTGAGGTGGGGGATATTTCCCTTAATGGTTGTCAGAAAATTTTTGCTGATATTCCATTAGGTAAAATTCTAATTAATCTTTCTTCTTTTCAAAACATTTAAATGGTCCTTATGTTTTAAAGTCTTGAAAACTGATAAACAAGTCAAAGAACACAGTGAATCAAAACAAAATTTGGGCAAACTAAAAATGGTGCTGAAACCTCATATAAACAATAAGAACTCCCTCTTTCCATGTTTGCAGTGTACTAACAGAAAACTGAATGGAAATGAGGTTGTTGTACATTCAAGAATCATTAGGATAGCAAATTTAAACCAATATGAAAGTCATTTATATATAATATATATAATATTATATACAATATATATATAATTGAACGTTATATAGCTAATACGTGTGACATAGTGGAAAGAGATTATATTTTGATTCAGGGAAAGTTGGGTGAATATCTTATTCCTGGAACTGATTAAATGATGATAAGTGAGTCACAGAACTTACCTCAAAGGGTTGTGATGAAATATAATTGATATAATAGATGTAAAACATTTGCAAACTCTCATGAGCTTTATTTATCAGTTATTATTTGTAAATCATTATATGGTACAAAAATAAGTTTGTAGTATTCTTTCAATTTTTTTCCAATGATAGGATAGAGGAAGGAAGGAAGGAAAGAAAGAAAGAAAGAAAGAAGGAAGGAAGGAAGGGGGAAAAGAAAGAAGGAAAGAGGGAAGGAAAGATAGAAAGAAGAAAGGATGGAAGGAGGAGAGGATAGAAAGAAAGGAGGAGGGGAAAAGGAAAGAAGCAGAGAGAGAGAGAGAGAGAGAGAGAGAGAGAGAGAGAGAGAGAGAGAGAAAATTTTATTAAGCACTTAGTATAATCCAGGAACTGTT
Organism: Macrotis lagotis; assembly: GCF_037893015.1. Taxonomy (NCBI): domain Eukaryota; kingdom Metazoa; phylum Chordata; class Mammalia; order Peramelemorphia; family Peramelidae; genus Macrotis; species Macrotis lagotis. The sequence goes on from NC_133666.1 coordinate 405,704,034, forward strand.
TAAAATAATGGAGACACAAATGCAAGTACAGTAATAGAAGAGGGAAGAGGCCCCACATGATTAGAGACCTGTGTATAACTAGGGCTTGTCCTTGTGTGTGACTCAAATACAAGGCAGAATAAAAATCTTTTTTTCCTCTTCTCCCTTCACCTTTCTTCAAAAAGACATTTCATTCCTGTCAGGAGATGAAGTATGACCTTGGGGCCAGAGGTGACTCTGCTCTCCTTGGAGAGTGGAGTCTACTAGGCTAGAAGTCAGTCTATCTGCTCTGTTAAATTTGATAAATTTGTAATTTCAGAAGGAAAGAGGGACCCCAAGATCTATTCTAAAGTTCAACCCATTCCCCGCTTAATACCAGTTCCACAATGAGTACACATAGAGAACAACAAAGAAACCTATTTCTCTAAATCATAGCAAAACAGAAATCAGAACCATCTGTCTCTAGAGAAACATTTTTTGAGATATTTCAACACACCAAATTTCTACCAATCTTCAATAGTTGCTTCCAAAGTTCGTTACTTCCTTAAACAAACTTTAAAAATTAAAAAAAGACTCTCATACTCATATGAAACTTTTCATTTAATAGAGCAGGTAGAAGGAGCTTTTATATGAAGCACAGGAGAGAGCTGAATTTGAAGATATATTGTAAAAATGGAATCAATGGCTAAAAGGGAAATGTACTGGGAGTAAGAGAAGGAGGGGTGGAATAGGCTAAGATATTTCATATAAAAGATAATTTTTTGTTTTTGCAATGAGCATTACAATGATACAGAAGGGGGGAAGGTAAGGGGAACCTTCACTCTCATCAGAAATGGCTCAGAGAGGAAACAGTATGCACACTCAATGGGGTATAGACATCTAAAGTAAAAAGGAGAGAAGGGGAAAAGGGGGAAGGGGGGATGTGGGTGATAGAGGAGAGGTAGATCATAGGAGAGAATAGTCAGCTATAACACATTTTATTTTTTACTTCTTGCAAGGAGCTGGGATTAGGTGGCCTATCCGGGACCACTGGGCTGGGCAGTTGCTGGGTCTCAGGGATGGTATGTGGATTCATGGCCTCTTGGCCTCAGGGCCAGTGATCAGTCCACTGTGCCACTCAGCTCCCCTACAGCACATTTTAGAAGAGGGACAGAGTGAAAGGAGAGAGAAAATATAATATATGGTAGTGAGGAGGTATGGATGGAGGGAATTACAATCAGCAACAGCAACAGTGGAAAAATATGGAAGTAACTTTTGTGATGGACTTATCGGAAAGAATATGATCCACCCAAGACAGAGCTTGATAGTATCAGAACACAGACTGGAAAACATTTTTTTCTCTTTCTTTTACTTTATTTCTCATGATGCTCTATATTTTTTTGGGGTGGGGGTATTATGTTTACTCTTAAGAATATTTTAGTAATGTATAAAAAATCACTTGTACAAAAATAAAAAAATAATTTAACCCCCCCCCCCCACACACACACACAAACACAAAAGACTCTCCATTTCTTCTGAATAGTTTCTCCAACCCTAGGATTCCTTCCTTTCCCCCATTTCCTGGTCTTTTCCTTACAGAGAATAATAATAAATTATAGCATTGTAGATATTTCCCCATGGATTGTATGGCATGGATTGTAAAATAACGTATAGAGTATGAAGGTATAGGAAAGGGCTTATCTAGAATGGCTAACAAAGAAGACTTAGTATCCTGGAGTCCAGAGGAGGATGATTGGCATGTTGATATGGAGAATTTAGACGTTTATGGGGGGGGGGGCGAGAAACAGAGAGACAGAGACAGAGAGAGACAGAGACAGAGACAGAGATAAAGAGACAGAGACAGAGACAGACACAGATGGAGAGATGGAGAGACAGAAACAGAGAGAGAGACAGAGATACAGAGAGAGAGAAACAGAGAGAAGACAGAGAGAGAGAGAGAGAGATGAATCTTGTTTTTTTCTTGAGTCATTCTGGGGTTGGCCTTGCTATATAGCACAAAACAATAGAACAATGATTTTAAAGCAGGAAGGATTTTGTAAATCATCTATTCCAATCTCTTAAATTTTTTATTTTTAAAATTGTGCTATGAAATTTACAAATATTAAGAAATATGAATATTTCAAATATGAGGAGAAAAAGATTTAAGTGATACTGATCACTTCTGCTACATATATTTCAAAGAGTAAATTTTTTATATGATAATCAAATAGGATAATTGATAGGATAATTGTCCCCCTATGCTCTCTTATGATTATATTTTTTATTTATTTTTTATTTTTTGGCAATGGGGTTAAGTGGCTTGCCCAAGCCACCCAGCTAGGTTATTATTATGTGTCTAAGACAGGTCCTCCTGACTCCAGTGATGGTGCTCTATCCACTGCACCACCTAGCACCCCTCTTTTGTTTATTTCTTTGATGTCCTTTCCTTCTTTTGCTCTCTTTCTATTACAGAAAAAAAAGGTAATTAGGGTCCACAGAAGTTATAATAGTTGTCTTAAGTCACAGAAACAAGATATAAATTCAAATTGACAGTTCTTTTCACTTTTGCCCTAAATTAAAAGAGGATTGGACAGAATTAGATTCAAGCTTTTTAATACTCTAAATATATGATCTGAAAACCTTCCAATGGCATAATCTGTTGGGATTATTTGCTAGAAGTAGTCAAACTGACACCCAACTGACCAATGGAAAACCTAAAATTATTCAGAATATACTGAGAACTATTTTTGTCATCTTGTGAAACTTTTAGGAATGGCCTCAACTTTTAGTCTTATTGCAGATAGAAATGATGTCTTATTACTACATCAAGTAAAACAAAATAAGGTATTTATGATCAATAAGAACCATATCTATGCCACCAAGCCAGGTTTGGTGTTGTATATCCAGCAAGTTGAAAAGAATCCCTCTATTTCTTATATAGAGCTTGGAAAGGACCTTCTGTGAGGTTTCTTTTATTAACTTCTAGTTATAGTGAAGGTCTTTGCTTTGGCATTATGTCTTCTTCAGGAGATGGGAATTGGCTTTGGCCTGGATACTTGACCTTTAACATCTGTAGATGATTCATTCAAAGCCAAGTCCCAAGCACCTGGCTATATCCTTGAACTTGGATTCTAAACTAGAAACTTGAGACTTGAGTAGAGCCAGACCTGTTTTTCCTAAAAGAATGCTGCACAGACCCAAATACAGTTATCCCTTCCACATCATGGGGGTTAGGGATGCAGCACCCCCATGATCTGGAGAAACCATGTAAAATTTTTGACCCTTCATTCCAGAGAAGAAGTTTGATTTTTTTTCCTTTTAAAGGGTATTTAATGGAATGTATGGGTTAAATATTTGGTCAAAGGATTTGGGTCATCTGCTGGTCTTCATGTGTCATCTGTGACTTCCACTAATCTCTCCTAAAATTCCCATCTAATTCCTTATGCTGATCCTCAAAATAAAAAAACCTCAAGAGGAAAAATAGAGATGTGGAAAGGATAATGGTTTAATTTTGTTCTCTACAGGAAAGTCCCACAAAATAACTATGTGTATAAGTTAACTAAGTGGATTCAGGAATAATATAGCCTCAGAAACATAGTAGAATTAAAAAGGAGATATTAGACCATGCAAGAATTAAAGGAGTGAGAATTTTTATCAGTAGAAAGGTTATAGAAAATCAAAGGAGGGGTTCCTGGACAAGCAGATAAAGTTCTGCATAAAATCCACTGGACCCTGGGACCCAGTTTCCTCAAATATGAAATGAGGGAGTTAGACTTGATGATTTCTTGTTTTTAAGGTTTTTGCAAGGCAAATGGGGTTAAGTGGCTTGCCCAAGGCCACACAGCTAGGTAATTATTAAGGACACACAGCTGGGTAATTATTAAGTGTCTGAGACCAGATTTGAACCCAGGTACTCCTGACTCCAGGGCCAGTGCTTTAGCCACTGTGCCACCTAGCCGCCCCTAGACTTGAAGTCTTCCTCAATTTTCTCTTCAGTGACCCAGAGGAGGCCCATATTACATTCCCGAACCAAGGAGAGAAATTTCAGGATCGTGAAAGAACCAGAGAATCAGAAAAGTGTAAGGGTCAAAGCTGTGGGAAATGTTTACATATATTGGGATTAATTGTTCCTTAAGTATTTAGTAGAATTTATTTGTAAGTCCATCTGATCCTGGATATGTAACCCAAAAAAAAGTAGAAAAAGACCACATAAAAAAATTACTGAAATTCAAAGGAAAGAGTAAAAAAGGTGTAATAAAAAACAAATTGAATTAATAAATTAAACTTGGAGTTAGTTTTCTGAAAAAATAACATAGGTATGTGATTTGTTCATTTTATTTTTAAAAAGGAAAGAAAAATCAAATTACTAGTATCAAATGTGAAAAGGGTGAATGCAATATCAATCAAGATGAAATTAAAGAAATTTTAGGGGTTATTTTGCCTAATTATATGCCAATAAATTTGACTGTGTAAATGAAATGAATGAACATCTCCAAAAATATAAATTGGCCAAATTAAGAAAGAAGAAATAGAATACTTAAATAATTCTCTTTGAAAAAGAAATTGAATAAACCATAAATGAGCCTTCTAAAAACAAAACTCCACCAAAAAGAAGTATTTAGACTTAAGGGACAATTAATCCCAATGGATAGATAGAAAAAAAAAGAATTTTACCAAATTCCTTTATGACAAAATAACATTTTGATGCTTAAACAAGGGAGAGAAAAAACAGAGAAAGAAAACTATAGGCCAATTTCCCTAATAAATAGTGATGGAAAATTATAAATAAAATACCTTCAAAGAAATTACAGCAATATATCAAAAATATTATACACTATGATCAAGTGGGATTTTCAGTACTGATTCAATATTAGCAATACCAAGAATGCAGGATTGGTTCAATATTAAAGGAAAAACTATAATTGACACATTAATAGCAAAACCAACAAAAATCATATTATTATATCAACAAATCCAAAACCTGTTAAAATGCTATATATATATATATATATATATATATATATATATATATATATATATATATACCTATATGTATATATATGTATATTTTATAATATACCAAAATGTCGTTCCTATTAAAGACACTAAGCATAGGAATAGAGCCTTTCATAAAATGATAAGCAATATCAATCGGGAATCCAGAGAAAGCATTATTTGTACTACAAGCATTATTTTTAATAGAGATAAAAGCCTTCCCACTGATATCAGAGATGAAGCAAGGATGCCCACTATCACCACTATTATTTAATATTATATTAGAATAACTATAGCAATAAAACAAGAAAAAGAAATTGAAGGAATAAAAATAGGAAATAAGGAAATAAAATTATCAGTCCTTGCAAATGAAATGATGATATGCTTAGAGTAACCCAAAGAATCAACTAAAATTCATTTACAAATTCAATTTATCAACATTAGCAAAGTTACAAGATAAAAATAGACCCACACAAATCATTAGCATTTCTATATATTTCTGATAAAATCCAGCAGAAAAAGATAGAAAGAGAAATTCCATTGCCAAAAAAATGTAAAATACTTAGGAATCTACTGTCTAGACAAATCCAGGGACTATAAGAACACAATTAAAAAACTTTTCACAAAATAAAAACAGATTTAAAGAGAAATATTAATTGTGTGGGATGGGCCAAGCCAATAATTAAAATGAAAATTCTAACAATTATTTATTCAATGCTATATCAATTAAACTTCAAAAGAATTCTTTTATAGAGTTAGAAAAAAGTTGCAAGAATAAAAGGTCAAGAATATCAAGGGAATAAAGGGTGGAAATATGGAGTAAGGTGGCCTATCAGTACCAGATTTCATACAAAATGATAAACATAAATAAAAAAATCTGGTATTGAATAAGAAATAGACTAGTGGATCAGTGGTATAGATTAGCTATGCAATAAATGACCACAACCATCTGTTTGGTAAAATCCATGATACATACTTTGGAAGCAAAATTCATTATTTGACAAAATTTCTGGGAAAACTGGAAAACAATTTGGTGGAAACTAGGTATAAAGCAGCATCTCTCACTATATGGGAAGCTAAGGTCAAAAAGGGGTACATGATTTGGACATAAAGAGTGAAATTGTAAACAAGATAGGAGATCATGGAAATTTTTATATATCAGATCTAAGGATAAGGGAAGGGTTTATGAACAAACAAAAGATAGAGAGAATCATAGAAAGTAAGATGGTTTATTTTGAATGCATGAAATTAAAAATGTTTTTCACAATCAAAACCAATGCTCTAAAAATCAGAAGGAAATTGGTATGTGAGAAGGGACATTATATCATTTATCCAAAAAAAGAGTTAATTTTCTAGTATATATAGTAGACCAAGTCAAATCTCTAAAACAAACAAAATGCCTGTCCCCAACTGACAAATGGTAAAAGAACATTAACAGGGAATTTTCATATGGAGAAATCAAAGCTATCAATAATCACATGAATATGCTGTAAATCCCTATTGATTAAAGAAATTGAAATTAAACACTTTTGCAGTACCATCTCAAATCTACCAGAATGATTAATATGACAGCAAAAGAAAAAAAGATAAATGCTGAAAGAGATATGGAAAATAGGGATACTAACTATTGGTAGAGTTGTGAAGTGGTCCAATCATTCTGGAGAACAATTTGGAACTATTTCCAAGCAATCATAAAACTGCATACTCTTTGATCCAGCAACACAACTTCTAGATCTGTATCCCAAAGGGATCAAGGAAAAGGAAAAGGATTGTACAAAGATATTTATAGCAGTTCCTTTTGTGATGGAAAAGAATTGGAAATTGAAAGAACGCCTCTCAATCAGGGAATGGTTGAACAAGTTGTGATGGAATATAATTGTGATAGAATACTATTGTGCTATAAGAAAGAACAGACAGGATACTTTAAGAAAAACTTGGGAATATGTATATGAACTGATACAAAATGAAGGAACAGAACTAGGAGAACACTGAATGCAGTCACTACAATATTGCAATCTTTACAGTTATTCTAATCAATCCAAGAGAATTCCAAAAGACCCATGATGAAAAAATACTACTCATAGAGTGAGAACTGATGAATTCTGATTGCATATTGAAGCATACTTTTTCACATTCTTTATGTTTCTTGCTTTTGTGGTTTTGCTGTTAAAATATGGTTAACTTGGAAATATGTTTTTCATGATTTAATATTTATTATTATTATATTGCTTGCCTTCTCAATGGATGGGAACGGATTGGAAAGGAGAGATATGAGCACTCAAAATTTTTAAAAAGAATGTTAAAATAAATATTTGTAAAAATAAGCAAAAAGGCATTTGGCTTATCTGAATGAAGAGGATAGTTAAATCCATAGAATCTGCTCAGGTCTCCAAGAAAGAGAGTGTAGAAGGATAAAGGAGAGGATCTAGGACAAAACCTGGAGAATAGATGCTAAAGCGATAAAGGAATGAGAGAAAAATGGGTAAAAGGAGAAACAGGTAGAATTAATGTCACAGAAACCCAGAGAGAATAGAGTATATAGGAGGGGAGAGGGTTAATAATATTAAATCCAGTGGTTAAGTCTATAAAGATGAAGTCCAAGAAAAAGCCTTTACATCTGATAATATAGCACTGGTAATTTTGGAATGATCTGCTTCAGTTGAGCAAAGAGATAGGAAGTAACACTGAATAGGGTTTAGTGAGAGAAAAGAAAATAGAGATAAAAACTGTAGCTGTCTTTTGGAGGAGTTTGACTGAAAAAGATAGAAAAGAAATAAGATAATAGCTTAAGGGGACAGTAGAAATTAGTGAAGATTTATTTTAGAAAGGAAAAGGAATATTTGTAGACAGTAGAAAAGGTAGAAATAGATAAGGAATGATTAAAGTTTATGGGAAATGAGAATTGAAGTTATCTTCTAGAGAAGATGGGATGAAGTGGGATTAGGCACAAATGTAAAGGGATTAGTTTGGCAAGCAACTCTTTTGTCAAAGACTGACAGAAGCAGAGTGGAAGATGGTGTCAAGGAGTTTTGGGACTTTTTAAAAAATGAAAGAAAATGGAGCTCACACTGAATAAAATAAATGTCCCTTTTCTCTTTTGTAAAGACTTAGGCATGGTTCTGATCTTCTTAGGAGGCCTTGAATGAGATGACCTAAAAGATATGAAATATGAAAAGCTTTGTAGATTTTGGTCCAAATAAATCCAGAGAGTTGATATTGGGGGAAGTTACACATACAAGTTACAAATGAGGTTGAGCTAGATGACCTCTAAAGACCCTTTCAGTTCTAAATTTATAATCTTTTCAACTAGATTCATGACCAAAGACAACTTTAGTTACTTACTTACTTACTTACTTCATTGCTATGGAAAGCTAGCCCTGCTCAGTAGAACAAAAGGACAGCTTTAAAAGATAGAATTCTTCTTAATTCCTTTTTTACATTTTTGAGTTCTAGCCAGACCCTTCAGGGAACAGTCCAATGCCATTTACAGGACATGAAAGAGGACAATTCCTCAATGATGCCAATAAGTGGACTTGTATATGTTATTTAAATGGATGGTAAAGAAAACCTACCTCTTAAAGTTAATGTAGCTTGTGTGGTTCTATCTATTTGTCTTATGTTTAGGAAAAAATCTGGATTTCAAATACTGTTTATCATGATTAGTCCTTTGTTTCAAATACCCCAGACCATGGTAACTAGAAAAAAGTTGATTTTGAGGCTTAGTATCTTTCTCCAAGGATAACCCAAGTCAATTGTACACATCATCTTTTTTTTCAGCCAATTCATCATTTTATCATTGAATATTTTTTTTTATCAGAGGAAGATTTATCTTTGTGTCTCATTGTTTCTTTCAAATAAATACAAGTAAAAAGCACACCCAGTGGCATGTCATAAATTTTCCTTAGTTTTTGTTATCATCACCATCCATTATTTTATCATTGTCTGCACATATAACACCAACTTCTTATATCTGAGTTAGTCCTTAGGCAACAGAGACCTACCAGAAATTTAGATTTCAAAATATTATCTTTAAATTGAATTTTAAAAGTAAAAGCCGAGTAATCAGGGAAGGAACGATGTAAATTCAAGCTTTTCACAGACTCTGAATGAATATAAAAAAGGTTTTGGTCTATGGACAAAATATATTTTGATCTTGTATAAATATTGCACTGAAATTCAAGGGTATGTTTAAAACTTTCACAGCAGTCAGTCAATTAACAGGCATTTATTAGGTACTTACTATGTTCCAGTCACTCTATTAAGTGCTGGATACATAAAGAAAAGAAAAAATATGGACCTTGTCCTCTGAATTCACATACAAATGAAGAAGAAATATGATGATTCACAAAGAAAGTAGCATGCAGTCTAAATAGGAGGTCATCCCAGAGTAAAGGTGCTAGCACAATCTGGGGTTGAAAGGAAAGGAAAAGGGAAAAATTAGAAAAAACCTTCTAAATAAAGTGATATTTCAGCCTAATCTTGAAAGAAATCAGAGAAGCCAATAGGTAGAGGTGAAGAGGAGAATGCTTTAGGCTCCATCATAGACTTTTAGTTTGGTATATGCTCTGATGCTCTTCTTTCCCATAGTTTCTTTTGGAGCCTCCCAAACACTGACATATCAGGAAATGTATGTGTCTACTTCATACATCCTAAAACGAAAGCAAACAAAGTAAGTGAAAGTTTTCAAAATTTCTCCATTCATTGTGACCAATGGTTCTACATATGAATAGTGTGATGCTGGTTGGTGTAGGACTTAATTATTTTTATGATAATTGTCAAGCTAAAATCAGCAAAAAATGGCAGAGAATTATTTATCTGTGAACCAAAAGGTATGCACTAATTACCTTTCTACTTTGGTCTTGTCTGGTAGTTTTTTCAAATTAAATACTCAGTGTGGAAGCTAAGCTTGATGCTGTTTTCATTGAAGTCATTTGACTAATATAGTGGTATGAGCAGATGGAATGTTGGGAAACATCTAATGGTAGAACACTCCTATCCATAAATTTGTGACTTGGTATTTTATCTGGAACATAGCAATAAATATTTGTTGACTAACGGACTGACTTAGCCCAGGTAGATTCTGATTAGTGAGAATAATCTCAGAAAATTAGTGAGGATTCCATAAAATTATTTGTGAGAAACAAAAAATATATTTTACACAATTTTAACCTTGTATAGTACAATTTTGAATACATGCAGCCATTTTCCAGTATTCTGTAGTCATACTAATATGGACCTAACTGTAGAGAAGTCCTAGATAGTTAAATGAAGTACCACCCTTAGGTTAAATTACTTGACCATGATCATACAACTAATGAATGTTAGAGGTTGAAATTTAAATCCTAGTCTTTCTCACTTAAGGCAATGGAGTTAAAAGTGACTTGTTAAAAGTCCTATATCTATTATATCATGTTGATTCTATCTTTTTCTCATTGGAAAAGTTGCATTCATAAAGCAAAGAGTTGACTTAAATAAGATAATGAAAATTGAGAGTCTAAAAATTTTGATAATGGGTAAGATATTATGGTTCTCCTTTTAAATAAAACATCATGAATTTAAGGAAACCTGAAGAAATTAAATGGATGACATGTCTGTACTCCAAGACAAAAACAATTGATAGACCAGGGTGAACTTTAGTTTAGGGCAACCCCAAATCTAAATGTACCTACCATCAACAACAGGGTGGAGCCATAAACAATGGCTCCAAATAGCCAATGCTGTAATGAAAGGGGAAAATTTTGGACTTCTGGCCAAGATGGTAGAGAGAAGTCAGGCACTGTTTTAAATCCCCTGGTTCCCTTAAAGACAACATGAATCAAAGCTCTTAACAGATTTTGGATTGACAGAACCTACAAAAGAACAGAGGGGAACTTCTTCCAGCAAGGTCTGTCACTGGGGGAGATGCTCAGGGCAGAGAACAAAGATACACACACATATTAGAGGAATATACTTAGGCTGAAGGTGTGAACACTCATGGTAGGTCCATGACTTTGATGGAATGATGTTAAAAAATATTTCATTAAAAATGAGTGGATAAGAGTCAACTAGGTGGTGCAGTGGATAAAGCACTGATCCTGAAGTCAGGAGGACCTGAGTTCAAATCTGGCATCAAACACTTAATAACTGCCTTGTTGTGTGACCTTGGCAAGTCACTTTTAACTCTATTGCCTTAAATAAAAAAAATGGGGGTACTGTAAAGAGACAGGAGGAAGGGGATGTTGAACGGGATAAATTATATCACAAAAAAAGGTGCAAAGGATCCATTGCAATAGAGGGAAAGAAGGGAGGAGGAATTTTACTCTCGTCGACTTTGGCTCACAGAGGGATTATCACACACAACTGAATTTAGAAATTTATCTTACTTTTCAAGTATATAGGAGGGGGGGAATGAATGAGGGACTGATAGGGAGGGAAGGGAGAAGAGAAAAAAGGAAAGCGAAAGAAAAGGAAGGGTGTTGGAAAGAAGGGGGGAAACATATTGAGGGAGCAGTATTCAGAAACAAAACACTGGGGAGAATGGGAAAAAAGGGGAAAAATATAAACAGAGAGATAGCATGGAGGGAAATAAAGAGGTAGTAATAATAACTATGAATGTGAATGGGTTGAACTCTCCCATAAAACAGAAATAGATAGCAGAGTGGATTTAAAAAAAAAACTTACAGTATGCTGCTTACAAGAAACATATTTGAAGCAGAGATATACACAGAGTAAAGGTGGAAAGTTGGAGGCTTTATGAAAAAAAACCAATAAAATAGACAAATATTTGGTAATTTGATTAAAAGAAAGAAGAAAACCAAATTACTAGTATCAAAAATGAAAAAGATGAATTCAACACTAATGAGGAGGAAATTAAAGTAACAATTTGGAACTATTTTGTATTATTTGTATAAATCTGATAATCTAAGTTAAGTGGATGAATATTTATAAAAATATAAATTGTCTACATTAAAAGAATATTCTATACTTCAGTTGACATGACAAATGCAGGGGCAGCGATCCTTCCTTCAGACAAAGCAGTTGCAAAAATAGATCTCATTAAAAGAGATAAGGAAGGAAATTATATTCTCCTAAAAGATATCATAGACAATGAAGTAATTTTAATATTAAGCATGCATGCACCAAATGGTAGAGCATCCAAATTCTTGGGAAAAAAAAAACTAAAAGACTTATGGATAGCTCTACAGGTGGGGACCTTAACATCCTTCTATCAGAATTAGATAAATCTAACAATAAAATAAAGAAGGAAGTTAAGGAGGTGAAAAGAATGTTAGAAAACTTAGATATGATAGACCTCTGAAGAAAACTGAATGGGGATAAAAAGCAATATTTTTTTTTGCTGAATATGGCATCTACACAAAAATTGACCATGTATCAGGAGATAAAACCATTCTAATCAAATGCTGAAAGGCAGAAATATTGAATCCTTCATTTTCAGAATATGATGCAATAAAGGACCAGGGAGAAATAGACCAAAGATTAAATGGAAACTAAATAATCTAATTTTAAATAATGAGTGGATCAAGCAATAAATCATAGAAAGAACTGATGATTTCATCCAAGGCAATGACAATGATAAGACAACATACAAAAACTTATGGGATACAGCCAAAGCAGTTATTAGGGGAAATATTATATCTCTAAATGCATATTAGAATAAAATAGAGAAAGAGGAAGTCAATGACTAAGCTTGCAACTAAAAAAGAGAAAGAAAAAATTTAAAATGCTCAATTAAATACCAAATCAGAAATTTTGAAAATTAAAGATGAATTAATAAAATCAAAAGCAAGAAGGGGCCGGAGCCAAGATGGCACCATGAAGGGATCAAGTCTTAGGAGCTCTCTGATAAAAACTCATGAACTAAGGACTCTAAGTAAACTTTCGAGAGACAGAACCCACAAAGGGACCCAGTGAGGCAGTTCTCCTACTCAAGGTAACCTGGAAAAGAGCAGAAAGGCTCTGCTCCCCAGGGCCACCCCTCCAGAGGTGTGGCCCGCCAGAGCGAAAGAACTTCAGCCTCCAGGAGGCAGCCCCAGGGCACTGGGAGCCTCAGCTCACAGCAGCGGGGGAGTCACCTGAGCTGCACCCCAGGGAGCACCGGCACAAAGTGGGGGAACAGCGGGGACCTCTGCCAGAGCAAGCAAGTGGAGCCCAGCCCTCAGGGCACACAGCCAGTAGTCTGGTCTTTCAGCAGCCCTGATCCAGGAAACAGAAGCAGGTGGAGCCAGTAAGCAGGAGCCCCCAGGGCATGAGCCCATTGAGCTGAGGGAGGGGAGTGAAGAGAGACTGCAGAGCTCTGTCCTCTGCCCCTGGAACAGGACTCTGGAGCTCTGTCCACATTCAGATGCTGATCGAAGTTTAGCCCCCCCCCCCCATAGAACAGCAGGGCCCCCCCCCCCACCTCAGCCCCGTGGCAGAGGGAGGTGCTTATGGTCATTCACAGACCAGGAGGGAGGACAGAGCCTCACACACTGAGACCCTTGTGGGAGTGTCCCAAAAGCTCAGGAAGCACCCCAAAAAACAGGCTTAGGCTGGGAAAATGAACCAACAAAGAAACAAGAGGAAGACCATTGAGAAATATTTTGCAAATGAGCCCAAGAAGGATCAAAATACTCAGTCTGAAGATGAGGAAGCACAAGCTCCTGCATCTAAAGACTCCAAGAAAAACAGAAATTGGGTTCAGGCTATGATAGAGCTCAAAAAAGACTTTGAAAATCAAATGAGGGAGTTAGAAGAAAAACTTGGAAAAGAAAGGAGAGAGATGCAGGAAAAACATGAAAATGAAGTCAGCAGCTTAGTCAAGGAAATCCAAAAAAATGCTGAAGAAAATAGCATGCTAAAAACCAGCTTAGGTCAAATGGATAAAACAGTTCAAAAAGTTATTGAGGAGAAGAATGCTTTAAAAAGCAGAATTGGCCAGATGGAAAAAGAGATAAGAAAACTCTCTGAGGAGAATAAATCCTATAGACAAAGAATAGAATTCAGGGAGATCGATGAATTTACCAGAAATCAGGAATCAATGCTTCAAAACCAAAAAAATGAAAAATTAGAAGAAAATGTGAAATATCTCATTGAAAAAACAACTGATATGGAAAACAGACTTAGGAAAGATAATTTGAAAATTATTGGAATACCTGAAAGTCATGATCAGGAAAAGAACCTTGACATCATTTTCAAAGAATTACTACAGGAAAATTGCCCTGATATTCTAGAAGCAGAGGGCAAAATAGAAATGGAGAGAATCCACCGATCCCCCAGAAAAAGAGATCCCAAAAAAACAACCCCCAGGAATATTATAGCCAAGTTCCAGAACTCCCAAGTCAAAGAGAAAATATTACAAGCAGCCAGAAGGACACAGTTCAAATATCGTGGAGCTGCAGTCAGGATCACACAGGACTTAGCAGCAGCTGCATTGGAAGCTCGTAGGGCTTGGAATACAATATACCGGAAGGCAAAAGAGCTTAGAATGCAGCCAAGTATGCACTACCCAGCAAGGCTGAATGTCCTCTTCCAGGGAAAAAGATGGACTTTCAAAGAACCAGGGGAATTTCAAAGGTTCCTTTTGGAATGGCCAGAGCTAAACAGAAGGTTTGATCTTCAGATGCAGGACTCAGGTGAAGCATGGAGATTGGAGGAGAGGGGGGAAATATGAGGGACTTAAGGAGGATGAACTGCATGTATAGAAAAATGATACTGATAATATTCATATGAACCATCTCAGTTAATAGAGCAGGTAGAGGGAGCTTTTATAGTTGAAGCACAGGAGAAAGCTGAAGTCGAAGATAAAATATGGTGTAAAAATGGAGTAAATAAGAAAAAAAGGGAAATGGAATGGGAAGAAAGAAAAAGGAGAGGGGGAATAGTCCAAGCTATTTCACATAATAAGATTTTTTTTTTATTACAATGAGCTATTGCAATGATATGGAAGGGGGGAGGCAAGGGGCAATGAGGGAACCTTTGCTCTCATCAGAGATGGCTAGGAGAGGAAACAGCAAATATACTCAATGGGGTATAGACAACTGGAGTAAGAAGGAGGGGGAGCAGGGGGAAGGGGTGGGGATGTGAATAAAGGAGGAGAGGATGGACCATGGGGGGACAGTGGTCAGATATAACACATTTTCTTTTTTTACTTCTTGCAAGGGGATGGGATTGAATGGCCTGCACAGGACCATAGGGCCAAGTGGATGCTGGGCCTCAGGGGCGGTATAGAAAATATAGTACATGGTAGTGGAGAAATAAGAAAGGAGGGAGTTGCAATCAGCAATGGCAACGTTGGAAAAATATGGAAGTAACTTTTGTGATGGACTTATCATAAAGAATGTGATCCACTCACGACAGAGTTGATAGTGTTGGAACAAAGACTGAACCACATTTTTTGTTATTATTATTAGGGGGAGGGTGCAGGGCAAGTGGGGCTGGGTGGCCTGCCTGGGGCCACATAGCAGGGTGATCATTGGGTGTCTGGGGCCGCATTCGGACCCAGGTGCTCCTGGCTCAAGGGCCAATGCTCTGTCTGCCACCCAGCCACCCCTACTATTATTACTATTTTATTTTATTTTGGGTCTTTTTTTTTTCTTTTTGGTTTTTGCAGGGCAGTGGGGATCAGGTGACTTGCATGTCACATGGCTGGGTGATTATTGGGTTTACGAGGCTGGATATGGACTCTGGTGCTCATGACTCCAGGGCTGGTGCTTTGTCCATTGCACCACCTGACCATACCTACAATTATTACTATTATTTATTTATTTATTTTTTTCTCCCCCCTTTACTTTTTTGCCCAAGCAAGTCTATCTATATTCATGGGGGGAGGGGTATTTTGTTTACTTGTAAGCAAGTATATTTTATTAATGTAAAGAAAAACATTTGTACAAAATGAGAATAAAAATAAATTAACCCCCCCAAAAAAAGAAAACAGAAGAAACTTTTAGAGTGTTGTTGACAATTTTACAAATTAACTGTTAAATCTTTCTTCTCTCAAAAGCAAAATTAAAAAATTTTGGTGAAATATAGTAGTTCATTAAATTTATAATACTAATGTGTTAATGGATATTGATAGGTCAATGTTATCCCTCTGTGTTTATTTGTTTGTATGTTTGCCAATGTATTGATTATTATAGGGAATATTTTTAGCATTACAGTAGACCAGTGAAATCTTCCCACAACACTGCTGGCATACTATATTTCTTACTTGCTTCTTTCTAGGCCCACTTTGCTTTCCTCTGAATCTGCTGATCTCTTATTTATTTTCATCCTTTTGGACTATTCAGCTTCATTTGAGAACACTAAGTACTCTCTTGATTTTATTTTTGTCTTTGAACTTTGTGATTCTATATTATCTGATCCTCTTTGCTCATTCTCTTTACCCATCCCTACATTCTCTTATAATACCCCCTTATTAATCATCAAAAATGATTACTCAGAGTACAGGAATTTCATATTCCCTACTTTGGACCGCTATTAAATATTATTTGCTTAAGTAAAAGTCTTATTTAGAATCATCATGATATAGGGGGATATAAGGCTAGATTTGGAGTAAGAAAGTCCTGGGTTCAAAACTCATCTCCAATATTCCTACCTGTGTGACCTTGAACAAATCATTTAACCTATGTGTACCTACCTCAAGTAATTCCCTAGGACTTATCTACTAAGTTGTTCAGTCATTTAACTAAGTGTTGATTAAGCAAAATCACAATTCTTGTTATGTTGCTCTTCTTCCTTCCTATTCATTTTTTTAGAAAACTTGTTTCTAAATTATTCCTCAAATATTTTTGTCAGGTTCAAATTTTTATTTTATTTTACAGAACATCTCCACAATGATGTGCTACTTTTACTTCAAACCTAAAAGCTCATCATCTTCATGTCTAAATAGTTTCCAATTCCAGTTTCCTTATCATTATCAATGGCAGTATCATCTTATTAACTGCTGAAGCTAGATACCCTGCTATGGATACTCCTCATCCGTAGTAGCCACATGTAACCTGAGGACAATTTTTATTAATTACTTATAGATTGTAGGATCATAGATTTAGAGGTGGAAAGGACATCAGAGACCAAATTCAATCCCTAAAGCCCAGAGAAATTGCTTGATTTACTCAAATGAAAAAGAGGTTCTTATAAATCTCAATTTTTTCATCAGGTATTTGGGATAATTGATTGGATTTTCTTCTTGTAATTTAGATATTTTAACATTGTGTGGGTCCAATCTCAATCATGAATGAATATTTGAGCATTCTGGTATTTCATTCTAATTATCCATCTTTAGCATTTGTAATAATAGCAAATATGGTTCCTTAGTAATACAAACAATGAATTTGTGAATTCCTTATTTGAGAAATGAGACAAATAAATAATATGTTGGAATCAAATAACATAACTTCAGTTTTCAGAGTAGTAAATCAAAGCTTAAGGACATAGGCATCATTTCAGATAGGGTGGGGAACTCCTATCTCATAGGGAACACCTTCTACCACAAATGGAATGAATTAAAAAAATAGAGTCAAAGGTGAAAGCTCTCAAGCTTCCTTTTTAGAGTTGGAAATATAAAGTGATTTATTTCTTTATTTACAGGTTAAGAGTGTAAAAATTTACACTTTCCTTTGCCTCACCACAAAGTTTTTCCACACATTCACAGAGCTGCTTGGAATGTGAAATTGGGCATTTTACCTTATGTCATTTTGCATCACTCCAGTGACTCTGAGGGAAAGTAAAAGAAGGGGTCAATTTGGCCTATAGAAACATGTCAGCACAAAAATGTCAGCACATACTGAGTTAATTCAGATGCTGAAATGTGAGCATTTTTTTCATATATTGTGATTAAAAAATAAATTGAGAAAAATGTAGAAACTGAGAACTAAACAGATCAGATCTTGTTATTTTTGATTCTCAGTAAAGGAAATGAGAGTTTTGAAGATTCTCCCTCTTCTTTTGCTTATTCCACATGTTACTTTTGCAATTAGTTCTCAACCTCTTTTTTTAAAATTTTTATTTATTTATTTAAGGCAATGGGGCTAAGTGACTTGCCCATGGTCACAAGCTAGGCATCTGTTAAATGTCTGAGGTTACATTTGAACTCAGGTCCTCCTGACTGCAGGGCTAGTGCTCTATCCACTGCACCACCCAGCTGTACCAATTAGTTATCATCCTAAACAATTTGCTTGGCTCTACTGAGTTTTAATTTAACTTATGAATACTGTATGTCATATGTTAGAAGTCATCAATTCTTAGATCTTTTCTTCATAAAAATATTAAATCTACTGAATTTTAGCATTTATATCTCACATCTCTCATTAGAGGAAGTTCACAGCCACATCTCTTTCAGTGTTCAATAAGCTTACAAACAGTTTTTTTTACATGAATGGAAACTATTAAGTTGCAGGTTAGGATACTATATAATAATTTCAGACTTTTTTTCCTATTACTAGGAACCATCTTGCCAGAATTAAGATTTGGAAATTTGCCTGTCCACAACTGGAAGTAAGACATTATCAAATTATTTTTATCCATCATAATTAACAGTTCTTTGCACATCACCTTAGGGAAATTATTAGGATTGGTACTTGACTATAGCTAGATCACTTCAGAAGGTAAACTTTTGCTGTTTCCAAAGCTCTTGCACAGTTCTTCTATATACTATCTTGACATTATAGGTTTTCTTTCTTAGTGTCCAGTGGGCCCAATTCTCCCTCAAACCCACAAGAGGGCACTAGCTTAACACCTTTTCTGACCATACAAGTAACCAATATAAATTTTCTTCTTGAATTTTGTTTCTTAAGAAGCTTGGTGTCTGACTATTGAAAAAATTGCCTGGTAAAGTTAAGACAGGAAGAAAGAAACTGGGAGAAAAATGTCTAAAGATATATATCTTTCCCTAAATCAAAATGCATTTGTCTTGGAGTTAGATGGGCAGACTAGTGTCTGTCATTCTCTTGACGGTCCTACTATGATAAATTTTCTCAGTCTGCTTTACTTGCATCTTAAATTCCAGTTTTCTTCAAACCCTTTATTAATTCTGGAGGAGATGAAAAATGGGAGTCCTGTGCCCATGCTTATAGAATGGGGACTAGTCCTATGGCCATTTCTTCTAGGAGCTGGAGTATGCCTGTGAAGAAAATCTTTCAGTTGCATGGGGGGACTAGGGAAAATTGTTACAATGAGGGAGCAAAGGCAGAGCTAGAGTCAGGAAAACATGAGTTCAAATCCTACCTCAACTTATGTCCTGTGAAGTAAGTCCTTAAAATCTTAGCTCTAGTGCCTGTTTCTAAAATACATGTAACATTAGCACTTACCTCCCAGGATAATTGTGAGGATCAAATGAAATAACATAGGTAAAGTGCTATATCAAAGTAAGCAGTTATCATCAATTCAACTGCTATTTGGTTTTGAAGGTACTATGACCACAAGCTGGGATTGTCTTTCCCTTTAGGGAATCCCAAAATGTTTAGTTACTGGTGTAAAGGGGCAGAGAGATATAGAAAGAAGATTGATAAGAGATGAGGAAATTGAAATTTATTGCTACTTACCTGGTCCTGCCCTGCTTACTCAGGTCAAGAGAGACTCTGGAGAGACTCCCAGAGAATGTTGAGTTACCAGTATCATTTTCACAGGAAATCTACCCTTGGATACAACAGATGTATGGGTGGAAAGGAAATATTTTTACTCAGCTTTCAAATAGCAACAACTGACAACTAGCTTTCTGTAATTTTGTCATGAATAAGAAATCCTGGAGTAGACACTTTACTAGTTCCATGTTAGATTTGCTTTGAGGAGGAGCTGAGTTCTTGGATTTAGGGCTCATAATCTTGGACTTTTTCTTTGAGTCTTCTCTCTTCTTCAGTCTCTATATTCAATGAGTCCTGATTAAGCCAAATCTTTCTTTGAAATGTCTTACATATCTATTCATTCTTTTCGTCCTGAATCTACACCCTTATTTTATCACATCTGGATTACTTCAAAGAATTACTCCTATGTTGCATAGATTCCTTTTTAAAATAATTCTTAAAAGTTTTTATTAATTATATTTTAAAAGTCTAAGATTTTTCTTATTGTGCCAAATAATTTAATCAAAAACAACAAAGTGAAAAGGGCTGGGATTGTATTCTATCTAAATTTTCAATCTAAAAAAGGAGAATTCTCTGTAGTCAGTGTGCAGCTTTTGATCTATGCCTTTGCCATATGCAAGGAGTTTGAAAAAAATGCTGAGATACTAAAAAACGTAAAATGGTGCTCAGTCTTAAGGAACTTAAATACAATAAATGATGTCTCTTCCCTTAATAGAAAGTTGAAATTCAGACATAGTGACCTATGTTCCAAAGTAGTGATGTTAAAACTAAAATAGAAGTGGGACCGGTAAAGTATTCATAAATATTCCTGTAGATCACACATTAACTTAGAAAACCACATATATTTTCTATTGTATTTTAATTTTAAAAGTATTTCCTTGTTATATTTTTATTTGTTTGCTGAACTCAGCAATGGTGGGATGAGAGTGGGCAGAATTTAAGTAGTGCTTCTGTTCTAAAGGATCTTGTGAGGGTAGCAGAACTTCTTGGATAATATCCATAAACACCCAAAAAGAGATGTTGTAACCATGTGTCAGGAAAAACCACAGGGATGCAGACTGATTATTTTCCAGATGAACTGTTAGTTGAATATTCTAAAGAACTTCCCAATCAGCATTATTGTTGTCCTTCACAATTGAAGAAGACCATGACATCAAAAGAATGAAAACATAATATTGATTAAAGTGATGGGAAGGTTGTGCAAAGACAAACTTCTTACCTTCTTACTGCCTCTTCCAGAAAAATCTTAACTCAATGACCTGATATATAGGAAACAGGACTTCTGGTTTTGGTCTAAATACAGTGGGAGACCTAGACCTTTTAGATATAGGTCTTTCTCATATCACTGAGGCACCAGTGTTACATAATGCCAGGCAGTGCCATTATAGTATGTTTATGGTGAAAAACATAACACAACAGTAAAGCTAACCTATCTCTCAAAGGTCTCATCATCAATATGGTGATATTTGTCAACAAGCTTTTGAGAGTAGGGCAAAGTTAGTTTGTTATTCAATATTTTATGAATATGCAGTTCTGCAACTCATACTACTCCTCTCATCTCCCAATGCAAAGAGTAGGGTTTCCCCAGAAGCTGCCTGGCCCATCATGGGAATAATGCTGCTAGGTCACTAGTCAGAATCATTTATGTTTGGAATCATGAAAGTATCTGATCATTTTTGAACCTCCCGCTTTTATTCTTGATTATTGATAACATTCTTGGTAAATGCTTTCATTCTGATCCATACTGTTCAGGTCCTGGAATTTCACCTCTAGTGGTACAATATGAATTTATCTGTCTTTTGAATAGACACTGCAAAAATGAACTGAACTCAGAATTAAACAAGAGGAAGAAATCTACTTAGGCTAAGAGGATTCAGAACTTAAAAAGAAGATTCAGAACTTTTCAGGTAACTTTTTTTTGTAACTTTTTTTATCAGTAGCTACGTTTGGTTTTGATCACAAAAAATATGCTTTCTCCAGAATAAGCTAATGATCACCTAAAATCTCACCACCATGTTGAATATTGAGTATTTTTTTAGTTTTTTTTTGCAAGGCAAATGGGGTTAAGTGGCTTGCCCAAGGCCACACAGCTAGGTAATTATTAAGTGTCTGAGACCGGATTTGAACCCAGGTACTCCTGACTCCAAGGCTGGTGCTTTATCCACTATGCTACCTAGCTGCCCCCAAATATTGAGTATTAAATCAATACTCAATATCTTCTTAACCTGTAGCTGGCTCTCCCCTCTGATTAGAGGGTTAGAGGGCACAATGATATTCTACCTCCAGAGCCATTCATTTATAGAGACTCTGAATTTCCTAGGAAACTCTCAATTTTCTTTCAATGACTTTACTCCCTGTTGGCCACTTCCTACTTTTCATTCCTGTTGCATAATTTCTTCCTCTCCATGAGATTTTTTTTTTGCAAGGCAAATGGGTTAAGTGGCTTGCCCAAGGCCACACAGCTAGGTAATTATTAGGTTTCTGAGGCCTGATTTGAACCCAGGTACTCCTGACTCCAGGGCCAATGCTCTATCCACTGCACCACCTAGCTGCCCTGTTCCCATGAGATTTTAATCTCCATGAAAGCAGGGATTATCTATCTTTTTTTTTTTCTTGTATGTATCCTCAGCATTTACTAGTCTGTCCCATGGTTGGCATTTAAAGGGGTTTTTTGTTTGTTTTTGTAAGGCAATATGATTAAGTGACTTGCCCAAGGTCACATAGGTAGGTAATTATTAAGTGTCTGAGGCTGGATTTGAACTCGGTTCCTCCTGATTCCAGAGCCATTACTCTATCTGCTGCTAGCTACCAAGAAATGTTAATTACATTGAATTGAATTGAATTCTCAAAGCTTCTTTAATGAGACCAAATTCATTCCAGAAACCAAAGTTCATCATTGTAAAACCACCATTTTATCCATTCTATGATGATTAGTCATAGAAAATGATAAGAACATCACAAATTCTACTCTGACACCTCAGTTGGAGCTTGGGAGAGAGCTTCATAAAAGATTTCCCGGGATAAAGCACATAATTGAGGAAATTCTCAGAAGAAGAAACATCCTCAAAGGTTTGAAAGTAACTCCTCATATACATGCTTAACTATTTACAAATAAAACCGGTGCATTCACTTATAGATAAGATTGGCACCTTCTAAGTAACTTGTGGTCTTTGAGAATTGCCTAGATCAGTAGTGTCAAAGTCAAAAAGAGGGGCCACTAAGTGCTGCATAAGGATCCCTGTAGACCACAAGTTGACTTAGTTTTAAAATGTAATATTATCTATTTTTATTGTATTTTTATTGTCTTACATATCTACCAATTGCATTTTAATCTGACATTCAAGAATGTTGTGAAAAGTTAAGTGACTTCTCAGGATTATGGGTCAGCAGTATGCATCAGAAAAGAAATCTGAATTCAAGTCAAGTTAAGTCAATGAACGTTTATTAAGTACCTACAAAGTATTAGATAATGTGCTAATCAAAGGATATGCAAAGGCAATTTACAGATGAGGAGATCAAAGCAATCCATAGTCATGTGAAAAATTGCTCTAAATCATTACTTATTAGAGAAATGCAAATTAAAGCTTCTCTGAGGTACCACCTCACACCTCTCAGACTGACCAATATGAGCAGAAAGGACAATGATCATTGTTGGAAGGGTTGTGGGAAATCTGGGACACTGGTACATTGTTGGCAGAGCTGTGAACTCATCCAGCCTTTCTGGAGAGAAATTTGGAACTACTCTCAAAGGGAAACAAAAATGTGCATACCCTTTGATCCAGCAATACCACTACTGGGTCTAAACCCTGAAGAGATCCTGAAAAAGGAAAAATACTCATAGCAACCCTGTTTGTAGTGGCAAAGAATTGGAAATTAAATAAATGTCCTTCAATTGGGAAATGTCTTAGCAAACTGTGGTATATGTATGTCATGGAACACTATCGTTCTATTAGAAACCAGGAGGGATGGGAATTCAGGGAAGCCTGGAGGGATTTGCATGAACTGATGCTGAGTGATGAGCAGAACCAGAAAAACACTGTATACCCTAACAGCAACACGGAGGCAATGATCAACCTTGATGGACTTACTCATTCCATCAGTGCAACAATCAGGGACAATTTGGGGCTGTCTGCAATGGAGAATACCATCTGTATCCAGAGAAAGAACTGTGGAGTTTGAACAAAGACCAAGGACTATTTATTACCTTAAATTTAGAAAAAATATTGTCTGATCTTGCTATCTCTTATATGATTCTTCCTTAGGGATATGATTTCTCTCTCATCATACTCAATTTGGATCAATGTATATCATGGAAACAATGTAAAGACTGACAAATTGACTTCTGTGGGGGGTGGAGGGAGGGAAGTAAGATTAGGGGAAAAACTGTAAAACTCAAAATAAAATCTTTAATTAAAACAAAAGATAATCTGCTAAGCACTAAGAACTAAAAAGAGGTGGGAGACAAAAACAAACTCTTCGCTGGTGGAGGAGACTATGCAAACCAATATACACAATAAGATACATACAGAATAATGGAAAGATAATCTCCTGTCTTCCTGTTTTTAAGACCAGCATCATATTTACTATACCTTGCTACCTCTGATCTGGAAAATGGTAATAAATTACTAAATGCTTATTGACTGACTGTTTAATCAACAGATTAAAAGTGCTACTCAGTGGCAGAATATGTTCATGGTATCAATGTCAATCTGGTTATATACCAAGAGGTTAATTAGCAAAAATTTAGTCATTGTTTGATGAAGTTTTCTTGATCTTGTGGACCCATGAAATTATAAATATGTAAAGCAGCTATGAATCATTCATAGGAAGGCATGAAAATGATAAATAGAAATTAAAGTCATAGTCAGATTCAAGGTCTTCAGGTTAGAGGCTCATGGAGCATAGACTAAAATTAGTAATAAACAAAACTGTGTCTGGTGGATAGAGGAATCAATAAATATCAAAGAAAGTTTCAGGAGTGGTTACAATCTGGTAATACAGGAATTTGCTTTATCAGGGGCTCCTCATACCACTTTTGTCATTCACAATCACTATCATCAACTGTAGTAGTATAGTAGCAGTTAAAGATTAGTAGAAGGAATAGTAATAGAATTATAATTAGTAAGAGAATACTTATATTTTTACCATTATTATCAATTCTTTCATTTATGATTATATTACTTCCTTATCCTCTAACCAATAAATCACAATTAATAATAAACAAAAAGTAAAAGAAAAAATATTTCAGTGAAATTAACCAATACATATTAAATATATATGTAATGTTCTACACATCTGTCACCACTGGATAAGTTATGTACCTGCAAAACTGTGGGTCTTTTTATAATTGTAGAGAGATGAATACCTGCAATAGTTTGACTATTTTGCCTAAAATTCCATTGAAACTTAATTCCTTTAGATATTAGCTTATTAAATATCACTCTTTGGATCCAATCGTTCACTTAATTCCAAATCCAATTAATTATACTATTATTTTGCATATATAGCTCCATATGGAATCAGTGGTAGAATTCTACTAGAGTGTATTCAAAGGTTGGATTCTGTTGTATTCATCATTAATGTGTGTGTGTGAGTAAATTCATACATATATACATAATATACATATTTTTGTATATATGTGTGTGAGTTTGGGTATTCACATTCATAAGATAAATATTATATTTTATATATATGATTTATTTTTTTGCATTCTTTTCCATTAAAATTTTGAGTTCCAAATTCTCTCACTCCCTCTTCCCCTCTTCCACTCACTAATAAGGCAACCAAAATGGTATTCACCACATATGTAAAATCATATAAAAGATATTTCTATGTTTGCCATATTGTAAAAAGGTTAAAAGCAAAAATATACAATATTGGTTATTTATTTATTGCTTCAATTTGCCCTCATAATCCACTCATTTTCTTTCTGGAGATGGATGCATTTCTCATCATGAGTTCTTTGGATTTATCTTGGATCACTATAATGCTCAAAATAGCCAAGTCTTTCATAATTGATCATCATTACAACACTGTTGTTATTGTACACAATAGTTTGTTACATATGTTGTATAACAATAGTTATTGTACACAATTGTTTTCACTTTACATTATATCAATTCATAGTCATTTTGCTGTGGGGTTTTTTGAGCCCCGCCCCCATTTCTTAAAGCACATTGGTATTCTATTACAATCATTTACAATAATGAGTGCAAGCATTCCTCAAATGATGAGTATCCCCTCAATTTCCAATTCCTTGCCACCCCAAAAAGAGTTGCTATTTTGTATATTTAGGTCCTTTTCCATTTTTCTTTGAATAGTTTCTTTGAACAGTTATATGGACCTTTGAGCATAGTTCCAAATTGTTCTTCATAGCACTTGGACCAGTTCACAACTCCACCAATAGTTTTTTTAATGTACTTATTTTCCCTCATCCCATCCAATACAGGTCATTTATGATAGATGTAAAGTGGTACCTCAAAGTAGTTTTAATTTACAATCCTCTAATCAATTTGGACACTAGATTAAAACAAAACTAAGATACTACCTCCCACCTATCAGATTGGCTAATATGAAAGCAGAGGAAAATTATAAATGATGGAGGGGATGTGGCAATACTGGATACTGCACTATTGGTTGAGGGTTTTTTTTTAGTTTTTGCAAGGCAGTGGGGTTAAGTGGCTTGCCCAAGGCCACACAGCTAGGTAATTATTATGTGTCTGAGCCCTGATTTGAACTTGGGTACTCCTGACTCCAGGGCCGGTGCTCTATCCACTGCGCCACCTAGCCACAATTGGTTGAGTTTTTGAACTCATCTAACCATCATGGAGACCAATTTGGAACTCAACACAAAGGGACATAAAACTCTATATATCCTTTGTTTCAACAATACCACTACTAGGTTTATCTATTATCAAAGAGATGATTAAAAAAAGGGAAAAGCATCCATGTGTGCAAAAATTATAACAGCTCTTTTTTGTGGCAACAAGATGTGAAAATTGAGAGGATGTGCATCAATTGGAGAATGGTTGTGGTATATGAATTGTTCTATATGAAATGATGAGGAGGAAGACTTCAGAAAAACCTGGACTTACATGAACTGATCCTAAGTGAAATGAACAAACCCGAGAGAACATTGTATACAATAACAGCAATATTACGTGAAGATCAACTCTGATAGACTTAGCTCTTCAGTGATCAAAGACAATTCTAAAAACTTGTGTTGGAAGATGCCATCCACATCCATATAAGGAACTATATGGATCAAAGAATACTATTTTCACTTATTTATTTATTTATTCTTTGTTGTTGTTTTTCCCTTTTGTTTGCTTCTTTCACTACATGACTAATATGGGAACTAAGTTTAATATGGTTACGTATGTATAATCAGATTACTTACCATCTTGGGGAGGACAGAGGGAAAGGAGGAAGGGAGAACATTTTACAAGAATAAGTGTAGAAAACTAATTTACATGTAATTTGAAAAAATAAAATACAATTAAGATAAAAAACTGTGTTAGAGCATTTTTTCTTATTTGATATTAGATAACTGATTTTTTTGTTTCTTAATGTTAATTTGCACTGGCCACTTATCAAACAGAAAATGGCTCAAACTTTTATAAATTTAACTCAGTTCTATATATTTTTGAGAAGTGAGGTCTTTATCAATTTTGTCTATGATACCTTTTAGCAAAATATCGTTTTCCTGATCTTCTCTTTTAATTAGTTCTTTTTTTGCTTTTGCTTTGTCTTGGATCATGATTGTTGCCTCTTGCCATTTTTCATTCAGATGATCCCCTTTCTATCTCTAGGCTGAGAGTCTCTGAAATGCTGGTGTTATAATGACTACCTCCAAAGTCCCCCATCCTGACCTTTTACTGCTGACTTCCTAAATTGTATTAGATTGGAAAAATTGTCTTACTCTGTTGGATGTGCCATTAAAATATTTCATTAAATGAATGATTTTAAAGTTGTTTGGAAGAGAATATTGGAAGAGTTTAACTTGATTGCTGCCTTCTGTTCTGCCATTTTCCTAGTCAACATTTTGAAAAATTACTTGAAACAAGGCACAGAGGGCAATTTATTGATTTAGCATATGACAGAGTTGGGAGAAACTGATAGTCTATTACAAAATAGAATCACAATTCAAAATAGATTGTAATGGTGAGCAGATTCTCATTCAATTATATTGAAAATGATTAAATATATATTCTCACACTTTGCCTTGAGGAAAAAATATAGAAAAAGAGATTGAGCAAGCATGGGTCACACAACTGTTTATATGAAAAAGATTGGATTGTTCTGATATGCTAAAATATCCAACATGAGAACATAGTATCACATGATAGCCCCAAAGACCAAACAATCCTATTATGTATTAACTAGAATTAAGGAGGAAATGTTTCTTTCCTATTCTGTCCCATTCAAACCACATCTGGAGTATTATCTTGATAAAAAAAAGAAAGCTCATTTTATGGAAAGACATTGACAAGTTGGAGTGCATAAAGATAAAGGCAATGAGCAATTATTGCCATATGAAGATAAATTCATATGTTTTCTCTTGGATACCAAAAGACCTAGAGAGTAGAAAGGGGAGCAGTGAGAACAGAAAATAACAGACTTCATGTAGTTAAAAGACTGTCATGTGGGAATTTGTATTTATTTTGGTTGCTCCATGAGGACAGAACAACAATGGGAGGATGTTGTAGAAAGATAAATTTCTCCTGAATATAAGCATAAGCTTTCTAATAATTGGATCTGTCAGGGGTTTAAATGCATTGTGGGATAACCATTTAACAGTAGCAATGTCCTAAGAATTCCTTTACATTAGACA
Organism: Macrotis lagotis; assembly: GCF_037893015.1. Classification (NCBI taxonomy): domain Eukaryota; kingdom Metazoa; phylum Chordata; class Mammalia; order Peramelemorphia; family Peramelidae; genus Macrotis; species Macrotis lagotis. Next base: position 405,732,375 of record NC_133666.1, read on the forward strand.
ACATGACCTCTGAGTTCCTTTCCAAATCTGAAATCCTTTGATTCTTGGTTAAAGACATCCTTTCATAAATTTACTGTTAATATGAAATTTTTTACTTTCTTTTTATGGAAGTTACTATATTAAACTATAACATTTAATAGCACATTAGAAAATTAATCAGTTTATTAGGTTCACAGTGAGTAATGTTCACAAGGAATGGGACTAAGAGCATAAGTGCTGACAGTATGAGATGGAAAAGTCTAAGAGTTAAGGCTCAATATAGCTGCTAAGGGCTCCAGAACTAGGGTTATAAAGGATTAAAGAATCATTCAAAGAACAGGAAGAGAATTCATAAACAATGCCACTAATAGGTGGTGAATAACCTTCTGACACTAAATCCCACAGCTCTCCTAAGTAGTTTCTTCTTTTCATTTCCAAGGCTACCACCTAAATTGAAGAGAGAATAATTTTTTATGGGTCCCTCTTCCCAGACAAGTAACAATACTAGCAAACTATTTTCCCTTCATCAAACTGAGACAGAAAATTGGGGTTAAAGAAAGTGTTTACAAAGAAATTATGAGGAGTAATATTACTGAGATATTTGAAATCATTAATGTGAGTACTTCCTCTAACTGTACTAAATGAAACCCACAAATACATACCTATTCTAGGCAATTTTTGCCCATGTTCTATAAATTTACCATATTGAAAGGGGATAGGGGAAGGATGAAAAGGGTCTTCTTATCCTTTTGGTATTTTATAGATGTTGGTTTAGCATAAGGACTATTTTGCTGGTTTTCCTCACTTCTAAGTGAGCAGACTATCTTATTTTCTGGTCATACAGTTCTTTGATAACATCCTTTCTATCACATGCATAATTCCTTGCTCATTGGCAATACAGGCTGCTTGCAACTATCAAGTGTATTTTTCATTACTTCTTGGGTGATCCTCAACTTCAGGTCTCAGATATTACAGCATTCTCTTACATAGTCATATAATATTTCAGGATGTATATTGATATTGAAAACATGAACCTTTGAGGCAAGGGAAAGCTTAGGGTCATTAAAAGCACTGTTATTTTTCAAATGCAATCTAGCAACTTCCTCTCCCTGTTCAATATGGGAAAGTTCACTGTCCATAGTCAATGCATGCTTCCCACACTGGGTATCTTTGCTTCCTGTCTCATTTGAACTCACCTTCCTTCAAGTTAAACTCCCTTTCATGTGTTATCTTCCCCCATTAAATTATTATTTGTCCTTCATTTTCAAAGAGGACCATGACATTAGAGAGGTGATGCCATGACATGCAAGTGAATTGGATTTAAGGGAGTCAGGGCTGTGAAGTCACCAGTCTCATTTTTTCCACTGGAGTCACCTGATCATATATGGATCATGGGTGACCCTGGTCTTTTTAAGCTAAGATCTTTGACAGGTCTTAGACTGACTGAGGTAATACCCTTACAGTGATCTAGACCAGGTAAGAAATGAATCAAACAATGGCCTCTCTTCCTAGTTTCCTCCTCACACACAAGAAAATCAATCTAGGAAGGGAAGATCTCAGGATTTCTATCCAAAACAGAAACAATTGCTATTTATACTCATTCTGAGGCAATCAGAACCCAATCAATGAGAGCTCCTTATGGTCAAAGATAGTCATTTATTCTTGAATTTGAATTTCCAGGTCTTAATATTGTGCCTGGGACATAGTATTTAATGTCTTTGGTCCCTGTATAAGAATTATGTACAGTTGGAAGAGTTCTATGACTTGTCAATAAAAATGCATTTCATTATCTGAATAATAAATAGTTTTCATCTGCTTTTCCCCTCCTCTATGGATAGCTGTATTGAATTCTTTGGATAAAATATAACTCTCATATGGAAGCTCCTGTAACATTCTAGGACTTGATTAAATTAGTACATTATGTGCAAAATGAAGTATGTGACAAACCTCACTGGAATGTACAGAAATTTCATCTTCTGTCTATGCTGAACATGCCTTCTCCATTTATGTTTTACTTGATATTAATAATCAGAGGAACATCAAACAAAATATTCTCTCTTGTTACATTTTCAATGACTTTTGAATAGAATTTTGATATGTGCATAGGAGACACATTGTTACTAAAGCATCTTTGAGATATTTTGTTGTATTAAGTAAAATATATGTTTTACTTAATAAACAATACCACATTGGCATATCTACTTCTATTTGACTCTCAGTCAAATGTGTGACTATAAAGATGTGGACTTTAAATTTGACCCTATTCATCCAAAGTAGTCTCAACAAGAATAGACACCATAGGAAGTTCTCCCTTCTTCCTGGATGAACATTGTCCCCATGATGCCCACATCTTTGGGAGAGAGTCTAGAGTGCCACTTTATTTCTAATCCTAGACATAATGCTTGTCTTCCAAAGATTATGTTTCTTGAGCCTCTCTGTCTCCCCTCCCATTTGGATGAGCAAGCAATTGCTTACTGTTTTTTTTTCTGATAACATGTAAAATCACCAAATCTTACAATTTGCCTTACCATTAAATCTTCTATACTTTCACACATCCTCATCTGACTTTCCAATATACTCATAGGACCCCAAGCCTAGTTTTTCACTCCACATTTATACCCATAGGTCCACTGGATTCATCCATCTGCCCTACATCTGAACCTTTCTTATGTGTTTCTCCCAAGTTAGTTTCTTGAAAGTGGATATTGTCTCCCTTTTCAATTTTTATGCCCAATGCCCAATAAAGTGCTTGATACAATGTACATGCTAACCAAATGCTTTTTAAACTTATTTAATCACTCATTCACTCATGCCATTTACTAGCACCTTCAATGTAAGTGCAAATATTTCTTATTTTTTAAAAAAAGATTTTATAGATGGAAAAAGTAGTTAATATAGTTTAGTAGTTATTGATATTTTATTGATTTATATTGGGGGGAAGGATAATGAATTTTAATGTTTTATTTTTCTTGTAAATCTCGTCCTGATTTATACCTCCAGCATGAATTTCCTTTCTGTGTACTCTTGGTTGAGTCCAGCTGCTTCACTGATCTTGGTTTGCTTTATTGCCATTTCTATTTCCTTGTGCAGCTTGCACATTCAGGACTGAGTTAAAATCCAAATGTGTGACTTGACTATATTTCAAAGGTGAGATGAATTTACTGATTAATAACAATAACAGCAACAACAATAACAGCTGGGATTTTAGAGCATCAACTATGTCCCAGGCTCTATGTTATTATTTTAGAATTATTATCTTTTTGATCCTCATAATCCTTGAATAGATCTTTATTATCATCCCCATTTTACAGTTGAGGAAATTGAGACAAACAGGTTAAATGATTCGTCCAAGATCACAAAGCTTATATCTAGGGCTGAATTTGAACTCAGGTCTTCCTGACCTGAAGTGTGAGAATGTGTTAAAAAAACTCAATAACCACATTTCAATATAATTACTCTCCTTTGTTATTATATATATATATATATATATATATGTATTATGTATTTTAAGATCATTATTCTGAGTTGAGTTCCAGAAGCTCTCTCATACTGCCCAAGTAGTATACCTTACAATTAAATGGTTAAAAATCCCTGTAGCAGATTGTCTCTAAATGGATTCCATTATAAAGTTCCCAAAATAGTCTTCAGCATGGGATTATCCCCAGACTCGTTTTTTTAGTCCAGGAGATGCTGAGGCATATTTTAGAATTTTGTTAGTGTTCAGCGAATGCATGTATGCATTTGTGAGTATCTGTGAGACCCTGGCATAATGAAAAAACAATTTTAATACAACTCCCTTTATATCCTCACCACATGTCACACTGAAAAAAATTCAAGAAAACAAAGTTTTCCATCTGTCAACATAAATAATCAAGAAATATTCATTTTAAAAACTTCAAAATTATCTTTACAGCAAAATTATTATAGATTGATAACTGGCTAGCAAGATCCTTAATGAGTTGTAAGAAACCACTTTACAATACATACTTTACAGATCATGTATCCCTAGCTCCTTTTTTGACAGATGAAGAAAACTGGTCTAGGAGATGTCACATGACCAAAGTCACTCTTCTAGTTAATGGAAAAGCTGGGGTTACACCTTATCCTAATTTGATGTACTTACCACTCTGTCAACAGTACAAAAATAATTATCCTAAGATCAAAATAATAGTAGAGTAAGGCAAGTTGGTCCAAATGTAATTCTCATATCCATTTCCACCTTCAACAAAGCAAAGAAGTTTGTCAGTGAACATATGGATCATAAAAATGCAATAACCTAAACAATCTAAGAAACTTAAGGAGTGTCTACTATATACAAAACTCCATAGATTATGGGAATCACAAGGCTCTTTAAAGATCAAGTAAAATACAGTTTCTGTCTTTAAGCAACTTAAAAATATAGTAATACATCTGCAAAATAAAAGTTTTACTTAGTTACTAAGGTTACTTCCAGGGTTTTTTTTTGTTTTTGTTTTTTAGGCTTTTTCAAGGCAAACAGGGTTAAGTGGCTTGCCCAAGGCCGCACAGCTAGGTAATTATTAAGTGTCTGAGATCGGATTTGAACCCAGGTACTCCTGACTCCAGGGCCGGTGCTCTATCCACTACGCCACCTAGCCACCCTGGTTACTTCTAGTTCTAGCATTGTAGAACATATTCTCACAACTCTATCAACAATTGGAATAACCGTCCTTCAGTTTAATAGCTGTTCTTCTTCAACTGAAAATTGATCATGTGGGGAATTTGTGGAGATGCTAGAGGTAACTCTCCCTCTCCTTTGTTTTATTTTGTGTTTTGCTAAAACATTAAAAGTGGATATCTTTATTTTATATCTTATAGAAGTATTTATATCTTTTTAGAAGTATTTATATCTTATTAGAAGTATTTCATTAGGGGGGCAGCTAGGTGGCGCAGTGGATAGAGCACCGGCCCTGGAGTCAGGAGTACCTGAGTTCAAATCCGATCTCAGACACTTAATAATTACCTAGCTGTGCTGCCTTGGGCAGGCTACTTAACCCCATTGCCTTGAAAAACTAAAACAAAAACTAAAACAAAAAAAACAAAAAAGAAACTAGAAGTATTTCATTAGATTATGAAAGACAGTACTTACTTTAGACACCTTGGACACCAATAGCAAAGTATCTGAAGGGTCACACTTGGTTCATATGTGGTCGATAATTTTTTTGAACCCTTGAGTTTAACCATCTGTTATAAATATCAAATGGGATTTGGGTCAGAAAATTTCTGGCTAAATATGATAAGTGATGAAATTATTCTATTGAAATTTTACATTATTAGTTTACTCCAAGTCATTTTTATTGAGTTTCAGAATACTCAAAGAGTTTTAGATCTTTTAAAGCCCACAAAACTCTTAACTCTATTAATATTAGGAGAAAGAGTAGAAATACCAATGTTGTATTTCCTATATGGATATGATCCAATACTGGTTCCATCCTTAGGCAAAACTGCACAAAAAGGACAAAATGTTTTGAGGGCCCCCTTGACCTCTTCTTCACATATCCTTCTCCCCTGCTTGGTATGCATGCTAAGTTACTAGTGCTATGGCATCTTCCCTCCTGGCAATTTTTAATTCTTGTAAACAGGGCCACTTTTCCCAAGATAGGACAATAGGAACCTGTCTGCTACAGCAGCAAAATAATTCAACATTTCCTCTGAATCAAAAAGTCTGTATTACTGTGAAGGTTTTAAAATTTATAGAATCAAGAAATGCCAGAATCTCAGGGTAGAAAGGAACCTCAAAGGTCATCTAATCAGGAAGATCCTGAAGATGGAAATGTCCTAACCCAAAGATTATGGTGCATATTTTAAATTTTAATGAAAAACTAAAAAGAAAAAGAAAAAGAAAAGAAAAAGAAAAATTAGGGAAGAAAAAATGAAAGTAGAACTGGGAAAATGGAGTCCCCAATAATAAAATTGTAGAAGGCATTGGTGGGAATTAATTGGTAATCTAGGAAGGCTAATGATGAGAAAGTGGGAATGACTGGAAAAATATTGTGATATTTTATGCATTGAAATAATTATAAATAAACTGTTATTCAATATTAACCTTTCAATAAACATTGAATGAGTAAATAAAGAAGAGAAGGAAAGAAAGTTGCTTGAATGTTGGCCTCCAAAATAAGGTGCTAAAAAAATGGTTTTGGACTGAGGAAGGAGAGGAGGCACTGAGTTCTTGCCAGAACTCAAAGTACAGCACGGTAGATACCCATTTCAACTCCTCATACACATAAAACAAACACTTATGGATAAAAGAGAAGTAAAAAAACTAGATGAAGACACTTTTACTGGTGGTAGGACCTAATCATTATTAATGTCTCTCTTTATACCCCTCTTTTTAAAAACAATTCTTCAATCTTGGAAGTGACTGTAAAAGACTAAATTGTGGTCCCCTTCCATTTTGTTTTTAACCTCTTTTCTTACAGTGAAAATTTCCCGTCCTTCCTTTGCTTTGCACAAATACAAGGGTTATATTTTTTGAAGGAATGGATTATTAAGAAAATCACCATAACAAAAATAGGCCTACTAAAAATTGTTTCTACAGCTATTAATGAAAAATCAGATTAATCTCCCCCCTACAAAAAAGCTATCTACAGTCAATCCTCAGATGCTTTTCCTCATTCGCTCTGCACCTCTACCCCCTCCTCTTTCCCCCTTCCATTTGCTCTCAGTGTCAAAGTTACTACTTGAAGAAATGACCAGGGGCAGTGAGGCTCAAGGCCTCAGCTGTCAGAGGATAGTGAGAGATGAAGTGCAGGTAACAGCCACAATATTGTTTTCCCAGCATACAATAAATCATGGGAACTGTCCCCTGTCAGGAACTTGGTGTGAACCTTTCCCCTCTCCCCCCCACAACACATATAGAGTAAGCTATGACACACCTGGAAACTTGGAACTAGAGAGGTTTCCTAAGACCCCAGGCCATGGGAAGCACCTTAAATAGCTGTTTCATTTTATGCTCTCATTTACACTCTCATTTTACTCATGACATGTATAATTAGCCTTGAGAAAATCAGAGTCATCTAAAGAGAAAAGCACTTCCTTTCTAGTATTTGTATAACATTCAATGATCTCAACATGAAATACACGGTTCATGTGTGAACCACTGATTGCACGTAAATGTTGTCTCATCCTTTTTCGATATAGTTCATCAGCACAAATTTCCTAACTATTGGCACTAATATTTAGGGTTTGTTTTGTGCAGAGTAAAAAGGCTCAATAAAGGAAACCAGGACATTAAGTGTATCAGAAGAAGTCAATTGAAAAATAAGGGGTCTCTCGGGTTTGAAGAGGCATCTTAACAGCAATCATCAAGCAGAGAAGAAAGTTCAAAATTCAGAAATAACTTCACCTTGATTGTTCTTTCTCAGGGAAAAGCAGATCCCACTTCCAGGACAGACATTCTTTCCACATTGTCCTTTATATTTCTTGGAGGAAATAGAGATTGATTCATCTGTTTAGACCTGTGACTTTTATGGAGCAAAACATTGATCACATCATTTGCAGTTCACAAAATGATTTATCTGCTCATAAGACATGACTTAATTTTCCAGTTGGAAAAGCAAATTAATTTTTACACATACATATATACATAATTAGCCATTGCATTATTTGATGGAAATCTTCAAGGGCAAGTTTTAATGAAGGTTTAAATGGAAAAATATCAACAATCTTTTTTAAATGAAAATCTGCTTATAATGCAAATTGCCCTCACTATACTGTCCTATTAGAGGTCTATGAATTTATCCTAGTAAACCATATCAAGTTATCCCCATTTGATAGACAATCAGTATACCTGAGAGCTGCCCTTTTCTGTGGGGCCATTGCATCTGATAGAGGATCAAATGACTTGTTGATTATTCTGACTTCAAAGGCCACTGGTGCTGATATCTTCAAGGTGGTCTGTAATGCCCTGAGTGATGAGGCCACCTGTCAATGTGACTTCAAAATTAAAGAGAATCTGTGGGGAAATGAAGGGTAAACTTCCTCTCTTTCAGATTAGGCTGGTTAACCTTGAACAATTTAACTTCTTCAATACTGGATTGTTTCAATGGGAAAAAAAAATCCCTAGTAGACTTTAAGTTGCTGAAGTTGTCATTATCATAAATGTGCTTGTTTGTTCAGAGTTTTTTTAAATCATCATGAACATTATTTGCCAGTTTCTAAAAATTCTAGGCTATTTTTATAATATGCTATGTGTATGCACATAAAGAAATATAAGTGCAACTGAGTATATATTTAATCTAATATTAATTATCTATTAAATGATAATAATATTATATGATAATATTAAGATATTTTAATCCAATTTAATCTAATTTATTATATCATTATATTATCATAATATTAAAATATTCTAATCTAATTTTAACTGAAGACTTTTCTATAGAAATATTCAGGAAACAGAAAAATGTGTGAGGACCTTTTAAGGTCACTAGCAGTCTTAGTGAATCTCTAAAAACACTGGCCAATATGTTGTATTTTCATGCCTTCTTCTGTCTTATATGTATACAATTACTTAAATTGCTTCCAGGGGCAGCTAGGTGGCGTAGTGTATAGAGCACTTCAAATCTGGTCTCAGACACTTAATAATTATCTAGTTGTGTGGCCTTGGGCAAGCCACTTAACCCCCATTTGCCTTGCAAAAACCTAAATAAATAAATAGATAGGTAGATAGATAGATAGATAGATAGATAGATAGATAGATAGATAGATAGATAGATAGATAAATTGCTCCCAATGCTTAAAAATGGCAGTAGATTTGCTTGTCTTAACCTGATGTACTTGAAGCCAAAAATCACTATGTGTAGTCCTGTCTAAAAATATAAATATTCAAATAGATGAAATTTAAGAATTCCATCCAATAGACATTTTTTGGTCCCTGCTACAGGATACTTTGCTGCTCACTAGAAATAGGAAAGATATGGCATGAATATAATAAAGATATGAAATAATAATAATAATATGAAAATAATTTCTGACCTCAAGGATATTACATTCAAATCAAGAAATATTTATTTATCCCTGCTCTCAAGAAGCTCACAGTCATAATCAACTTGTGCAAGTGATAAACATATTACAAGAGATAACCTCAGAGGATAGTTACTAAGATTAAAGAGTAGTGGAAATGGGGACTTTAACTGAGACTTGAAGGAAGCCAGCAAAGCCAAAAGGGAGAGATGAGGGAAAAGAAAGTTTCAGACTTGGAGCATAGTAAGTAAAAATGACCAGAGTCAAGAGATGGAGCATCTTCCTGGAAGAACAAAAAAAATGGAGTTAGTCTCACTGAATTACAGAGTATGTGAAGAAGAATTGGATGGGTATAAGGAAGATAGAAGTGCCATATTCCAAAGATCTTTAAAAATTAAATAGAGGATTCTATTTTTGATCCTAGAGTTAATAGGGAGTCACTGGATTATATTATACTGATGTGACAAGTTCCAATTTGTTCCTTAGGAAGATCAGTTTGATAGAACTGTAGTAGTATACAGGAGTGGGGAGAGGCTTGCGGCAGCAGGCTACTGGAATAGTTCAGGAATGAAGTAATAGGAATCTGGATCATGGAAGTGACAGTGTCAAAGGAGATAAGGGAGCTCTTATGAAAGTAGAATTGACAGGACTTGGCCACTGATATGGGAAGTGTGAAAGAGTGAAGATACAAGGGAGACACCTACGTTATGAACCTGGGTAATAGTTCTCTACAGTGATTGAGAAGTTAAGAAGAGGAAAGGATGTGATGGAGAAAACATATTAAGTTTAAGATGTCTACAAGATATTGATCTAATCAGAGGGAGGCTGAGACACAACATGTAGGTGGATGTGCAAGGAAATGCTAAGGTAGCAAATATTAGGAGATAGAAGAGAGCAAGCATGTTAAGCTCTAGGAAATTCTGAGGAGAGAATGTATACTGAAATTAAGGGAAATGAAAAGAATCAAAGAATTGAACTAAAGGGAGACCAATGAAGGAAAGGAAATTCTTCTGCAGGTTATTTTGGAGTTTCAGATAAACTTTTAATGGAACACATTTCATCTCTGAGGATTCCTGTCATTATTTCTCCTGTAGTCCATCTTCTTGACAATATATTTGAACCTAAATTTGAGTTTCTACATGCTACACGTGTTTATATATATATACATGTATATATGTATATATGTATGTATTAAATGCAAATTGCTTTTTCTAGATATGGGATTTTAGAACTAGAAGGAACTTAGTGATCATTTAGTCTCTTTCCCATCTATATTCATCAATTATAGAAACTCCCTTAATAGTTCTTTAGAGATTGAGGAAAAATAGAAAACAGATCCTCTACTCCTTATTTTAAAGATTCTCAATGCTGTACATTTTCCTGAGGTTTTATTGTGACCCAGACATTACTCTGATCAGAAACAATGCATTTAAAAAATTCCTTATATCTTCTTATAGTTTCATTTCTTTGTCTTTCTCTTTGGCTTGACTTTGACAATAGTCTTATTGTGACTAAGGAGTGAAAAGAGTTTATTACCTTCAGCATTCTCTCTGGTGTTTTGGTTTTTTTTTCTACATATGAGGAAACTTTATGAAAATGAATTATGCCAGTTCAGAATTCATTATTTTTTATTTTATAAGATAACAATCATCATATTTGGAACCCATTGGACCTAGTGATGTCTTTATTCCTTAGTCTTAGTGTACATGTACATTCTTGACCCCTCAGCTAAAGATATAACAAAGGCTAGGTGATATTGTCTCATATAGGTTTGTTGTGGCTATAGATGATCATAGTCCAGTGAGACCCTACAAAAACAAGCAATCTCAAAGTTCATGGAATATGCATGGAGGATGGTCTGCTTATCACTAAAAAAAGATAAATCTATCTTTTTGCCTGATTTGACTAAAGTCTGGAAACTTTCCTAGAGAATATCTTGTCTAGGTGAAAGAGTATGGGTTTTCCCAGCTCTCTGTTGATCAAAATCCTACAGAATGTCAGGGCTGAGGTGGGTGCATATGAGTAGGACTTTTGGTTTTTTTTTCCTGAATTCCTAAATTCCTATAATCCAGAAGTGAGGATGGGAAGAAAGGAGTTAGAGAACTGCTCAGGATCATTGTGCTGCCTCAGTTTGTCACTATTGTCTCTGACCAAGACAAATATTTTATTGTAGCATTTCTTTCCTCTTGAAAACTTTGGTCTGTTCAGTTTAAATGTAACCTCTAAAAGTCTGTCCTTTCAGCTTATAATTTTCTCCTTAAACATATTAAGATACCCCCTCCTGGAAATAAGGGTCAACCTGCCCATCACTGGGTTACTGTCTCAATGCCCTTCAGTCCATGTCATCCTTGCTTCCCTTACAGAACTGTAATTTTTGTCAGAATTATCCCTTTTATTTCTAGCCTGATCAGGCACTGAGAAGACTTTACAAATGTGCTGAAGGATTTACAACATAGTGAAAGACCTGATAAATCACTTTAACTTTTACAATCCACACCCTGACTTTAGAAGTAACTCTTTAAAATATAAACTGTCACTTTTCTTGTTGTGTCAGTTAACATCCAGAGCAAATGTCTGTTTTGAAAATATAAAAAATATTAGAAGAAACAAAAAGTACAAGAAACATGACCTTGCTCATTCTTGAAAACCTCCCCACTCAACCACACAGTATAAGAAAAATTCCTGTATATATAGTTCATTTAATCAAATCTTCAGTATATTAAATAAATTTGGGAAAGCAGTATTGGAGGAAAAAATAAATGCATTTTGGAGAAAAAAATAAATGCATTTAAAGAAGCTGTGTTAGCTATCATGTCTCATGAAATCAGAGACTTTTGTGTAAAACAAAGAATATTTGAAATAGACTAAATCTCATGTTCACAAAAGGCTCAATTCTACCACCAGAAACAGCACCATCTCATCCCCATGAATAAATATGTCTAGAGGCAGTTAGATAGCTCAATGGATAGAGCCCTGGGTCTGGAGTCAGGAAAACCTGAATGTAAATCTGGTTTCAGACATTTAATAGCTTTGAGATCTTGGGCAAGTCTCTTTGCTCTTCACTGAAGGAAATGGCAAACCACCCTAGTATCTTTGGTAAGAAAACCCCATGGACAATATGGTCCACAGGACCATGAAGAATTGAACATACCTAAACAATAAGAAATAGAATCCAACAGTGGAAGATGACAAAGAACTGCATTCAATATTAGCAACAATGATGTATCATCATCAAAAAGCTTTTTTTAAGGTGCTACATAGTGAAATCAAATGAGGAAAGTAATAGAAAAGACCTTTAGAAATTATAAAGTGTTATTGAAAAGCAAGTTCTAATGACTACTGATATTGCTACCATAACTATTGCTTCTACTATTAACAGAATGAATTAACAGGCTAGCTCTCATCCTTTTCAGAACTTTTAATCTGAGACAAACAAGCTAGATAGAGTCAATGGGCCAAATACTAACCAAATGGCATGTTTTAAATAAAGATTTAGTGTGGGAATAGGGGAAAGCAATACACTTGAAGCAGGACCACTTGTGGTTGAATCTCTTTTACGAAACTACCTGCATAACCTTGACCAAGTCACATGTAAAGCGAGGATGGGGGCATTGAATGGTTGTTGAACATTTCTCTGGCTCTAAATCTATAAGATCTAGTAAGTATTACCTGGTTGTTGATCCACATAACAACAGCTCCTATTTACACATCACTTTAAGCTATGCTAATGACTTCACACACACACACACACACACACACATACACACACAAATATACACATATACCATCTCATTTGAACGTCACAACATTATAAGGTGGGTGTCATTTGTTCAATCATTTTAGTTGTACTTATTAAATAAGTAAAAAAACATGCACATGCTAAGGATCAAATGCAGTACTATAAGGAGGAATTTGTAGACTCTAAATCTCTAAGGGAGAATTTGTAGGGTTTGAGTGACTAGACAGAGAAGGGCTGGAATGTGAAGGTGGTGTTGTGGAGAGAGCAGTTACTCTGCCTTCAGAGGACTTGTTTGATTCCTATCTCTGACACTTACTATCTCTGTGACCACCCACAAGTCACTTAATCTTCCTGGGACTTGGTTTCCTCATCTGCAAAATGAAGGGGGTTGGACTAAATGGTCTTTGTCATCCCCAGATCTATGAGCCTATGAATTCCCCACTTCTAACTCAATTCTCTCCCATTTATTGTTCCAGAAGTACTTTTCCTTAAGCAGACAAAGAAACAACTCATCACCCCGGACATGGGAATAGGATGGAATATGATCTCAGAACGTTATTAATTGCTTTGTTCCTGATCTTCTAGGCGTATAATTGTTTTGAAGACAAGCAGGTGGGGAAACATTACTGGCTTTCAGTGTCTAGCACATACCAGAAGCAGAGAGATTAACAAGCATGAGGGAGTTTGGGAGCTCTGGGGCCATGATAATGGGGAAAATAGCTTTTAAGAAGAAATGAGAGAGATGGCACTCTGGTGTATGGAAGCTGAGGAAAAGAAGGACTACACAAAATGCAATCATGACCCTGAACAACAATTCTTTACTAGGAAAGATTATCTAATGCTGCCAAGGTCAGAGAAATCTCAGACTGTCCCAGGTGCTGCCACTTTAATCCTTTTGTGGACACCTTTGGATGAAGGAATGCACACCTGAAAAGCTGAAAGCCCCTGGTTCCAGGAAGAAGTAGTGAAGGAAGGAGTTTCCCAACATGCCTGTTCCCCCCTGCCACACACACACACCCATCTCCTCCTGCAGGAGCTTGTTTCTCTGAAGCTAAGAAGCAAGTTCCTTCTTTTTACATATCTTCTTTCTCTTTTTCCTCTACGCCTAACTCGCACATACCTAGTCCAATTCAATTCAGGTCAGATCAATTCAATTCAATTCAACTAAGTTCAGTTCAATTACATACAATTCATTTCAATTAAATAAATATCTGTTAGTTACCTATTTTATATATAAGGAACTGTGTTTCACTCTGGGAACTCGAAGACCAAAGGTAAAAATGAAAAATTCAGTCTCGATCCTCAGGAAGCTTAATACACTTTATAGAGAAGATGAAATGTAGATAAATGAAAAATAGAGAAAAATTGATTTCAGAAGGGAGAGAGCAGTAACAATTGAGGAAGGAGATGGATTGATGGATGATGGAACACAAAGGAAAGCCTCAGAACTGAGCCTTGACAGGAGTCTATCCAATATTAACAGCTGATAACTTTAAAAAATTATTTTAAAAAAATACATACATTACATAAAAGTATGTATATTTATATACAAACTCCATATTTTTATGTACACATACTTATATACATACATGTGTATCAGCCACATCTGTGATTTCTTTTAAAAACTCATTCCTGATTCTGAAGAGATTCCTTGAGAGAGGTGAAGATTGGTGTTGAACTGTTTTTTGACTCTCAAATATGTCTAAAATTTTATAAAGTATGACGATAATAATTAGCTATCAAATTTTAGTTTTGTCAGTCATTTTCCAGTTGTATCTGATTCTTCATTATCCCATTTGAGGTTGTCTTGGCAAAAATATTGGATTGGTTTGCTTTTTTCTTCTCCAGCTCATTTTACAGATGAGGAAACTGAGGCAACAGGGCTAAGTGACTTACCTAGGGTCACACAGCTAGCAAGCATCCAAGACTGGATTTGAAGTAAGAAAGAGGGCTCTTCCTGATTCCTAACCACACCATGCTACCTTGCTGCTGGTTACTCAATACATATACACAAATACATCTATCTGCACATACAACTACATATGTACACAAATATGCATATATTACACAAATAGTATATATATATACATATATATACTTCATATATTTCTGTCTTGTTGTATATGCAAAAACATGTATTCATGCATGTGTATCAGCCAAACCTATGATTTCACCAATACAGGAACTTCCCTATACCAATGAAGTACAGCAATTGTTTCACATCTTTAAGTCTAAATCAGTTACTGAGTAATGGGAGGTATGGGAGGGAAGAGGAGAAAGGAATGACTTAGAGGTTAAAACCATGATCATACATTAAATATAGCATGAACCCAGGTCTTCATGACTTGGTCCAATTCTCTATCTATTATGGTCATGAAATACCTCATGTTCTCCCCTCTCCTATTAGTACTCATTGGCTTTGTATAATTTGCATTCTATTTTAAAAAAAATTGAAGTTCCCATTCCTTTCCCCAATTTTATCTAAATCTAAATTCCAAATTAATTCATTCTTCATATTTCCTGTTTAGATATTCCATTAGATGTCTTTATTTATATAATAATCTAAGAAATGATCCCCAAGTCACTTTCATTTTGTTCAGATTTGATGTTTCTACTTCCTACCTTTTTCCATTATGAATTGCTTCCTTTCACCTCAAAATATAAATGTAAATATAAATTTGTTTCTTGAGCACAGATTCCATTTGATTTTCTTCAATTCCTAGTTCCCAATACTTAATACATTTCAATAAAAAATGAATTCCTAGTAAGACACATTTATTGAAGTGTATAATGTACCAACTAACCTACATCTTGATCAGGAAACTTCTTTTTTGGATGAGAATTAATATGCCATTGAAAAATGAACCAATGAACTCAGGCTGGAGGGCCCTGGTGGAAAAGTTTTAAAATTGCTTGAGGGAATGGTAGAAAAGCATTAGATGAAAGTACTCAGATTACACGCCTGATGCTTATTCCATTGGTAAC
Organism: Macrotis lagotis; assembly: GCF_037893015.1. Classification (NCBI taxonomy): domain Eukaryota; kingdom Metazoa; phylum Chordata; class Mammalia; order Peramelemorphia; family Peramelidae; genus Macrotis; species Macrotis lagotis. Next base: position 405,748,063 of record NC_133666.1, read on the forward strand.
CTTTAGCAAGTTAAGAACCTACCTGGGATTTTAGTTTCTTCATCTCTAAAAATAACAGATTAGGTGGTCTCTCTAAGGTTCCGTCTCAGCTCTGCTCCTATCAACCTATGATTAGATTAGGAAATTCAAAAGGCAATTCCATTTTACAATGAATAGATTTATTTTATACACACCCTCAATTACTTTACCTTGTGGTAGGTATTATTTCTTAATTTCTGTGTTAGGAAATGGTAAACATCCATCATTGTGGTTCCAGCTGTCTGAAAATGGAATAGAAGAGAAAGAAGAAATTCAGTGCCAATGTTGTTCAGCCATTTCAGTCATGCCCAACTCTTTGAGACCCCATTTGGGGGTTTTCTTGGCAAAGATACTGGAGTGGTTTGCCATTTCCTTCTCCAGTTCATTTTATTTTTGATTCCTGAGGCAAAGAGGATTAAATGACTTAGAGTCACCCAGTTAGTAAATGTCTAAGGCCAATCTGAACTCAGGAATATAAGTCTTCCTGGCACCAGGACCAGCACTTTATAAACTATGACACCTAACTGCTCCAAACGTAAGCCTGGGGACCAAAAGGCAAGAATTTCCTGAAGGAATTCTAAAAGAGGAGCTGGTAGAAATGGTCAAAAGACATAGCCAATCTGTAAGGTCTTCATGGTTCTAAATTCCATGTTTTGTTCTATCCTTCAACAGTTCTTCAACCATCTATTTTTGCTTCCAGTATTAGTATTCTGGTTCCTTGCATCAACTAAAGCCAGTCAACACCCCTACCTCTGGTATACCCCCTTCCTCTCTTAGGTATTAATACAGATGCTAGCCATTAACCCTTCCCTCCCTGCCACTTGGTAGTGAAAAAGGACATGCACAACTCTTTGCCATTCAACCAAAAACTTCTGGGAAAACCAGAAACATTGTCTAAAAATGACTCCTATCTTCCACTTCTGAGACTTAACATTGTCTCCTATACTTAGAATTCACTCTTATCTCACCCCTGCTTCTTAAAATTCCTGGTTTCCTTCAAGGCTTAGTTTGTATTTCATCTCCTTTGGGAAACTTGATAATTCCTTCAACACTTTTCCCACTTTTTCTAAAATTTACTAGATAGAATATATATATTGCATAAATATACTATATAGAGAATATGTATGTGTATGCATGTATATGTATCTGTGTTTTTATCATATACAAATATGTATAGGTCTAGATGTATCAATGTGAATATGTATATCTGTATTCTGTAAATATGTATATGCTTTTAATAATATGCATTTATATGTATATGATTATAGGCGTACATGTGAACAGTATGTATATATATACATATATATGTATGTATAGACACATGTGTGTTGTAGTCTTCTAATAGAATGTAATAAACTCCCCGAAGGGCAGAGATTGCTTTTTGTTTTCTCTTTTTATCTCTAGTACCTGGCACAGCTTTTGGTTTGTAGTAGGTACTTTAAAAATGCATATTGCATTAGATTGTGCTGGATTCTTTTTTTGTCTTCCTCAGTGCTAACAACAGAGTATAGGAGCATGCCACTGATTTTAAGAGACATCACATGCTAATCTTAGAGAATTTCTAAAGAAAGCATGGTGTACATGATGGACTTAGTACAACAATCAAAGACAATTTCAAAAGATGTATAATGGAAAATAACATCCATATCCAGAGAAGGAACTGCGGAATTTAAATGAAAACCTAAGTTTGTAATCTTCAATTTTTTAAATTTGCCTTAAGTATTACCATTTTTTCTCTCTGTTTTCTTTCTTCCACTTGGATTTTATTCTTTTCTCACAACATAGTCAATATTGATCTATGTTTAGCATGGTTATAAATGAAGGGACTATATCGGATTGCTTTTTATCTAGGGGAGGGGGAGGTAAGTGAGGGAAGGAGAAAGATTATAAAACTCAAAACCTTGCAAAAAATTGATAAAACTACCATTGCTTGAAGTTGGAAAAACAAATACATAAAATATTTTAAAAGAAAGCATGGTGTAGATTAAGAAAGGACTTAAAGGTTTGAATGACAGTTTCAATATCTGGTAGCAGTGTAGCCTAAGGTAACTCACATCACCTTTTTGTGCTTCAGTTTCCTTATCTGAAAAAATAGAATAATAATGCTTTGAATTACGAAAGTTTGTTATGGGGGGAAGCTTTGAAAAATTTGAAGCATCATGCAAGCATGAGTTGTTATTTTTATCTAACAGATTTTGCTAGAAAAACTAAAGTTTCTCAGCATCTTTCAGAATACAGATCTGCTAATAGCAAATGTTTCTATGTTTATTCTGTGAAGGCGGAGACTATTCCATTTTTTTTTCTTGGGCAACCCCACTGCTATATAGTCTGACACCCAATAGATTCTTGATAAATGCTTGTTGGATAACTAGAAATGTTGGTGTGTTCTTCCTTCAGAAATTTTCTAAAGGCAACAATATATTTGTTGTCTGTCCTTTAAGTGCCTTCCTTGAGGGACTGCTCCCAGTTTATTGTGTGTTTTTCTTGTCTGTATACTTTAGCTATATGTGGTCCTACCCATTAGACTGTTTAGCTCCTTAAGAATAGGTACCTTTTTGCCCCACTTTTTTGTATTCCAATAAGCACTTAAATGCTTTTTAGACTGACTTGTTCTAGAAATACACTCCTGCTCTAATTTCACTAATTAGTAGGCTTCCCTTTCCCATTTTAAGGAGAATGCCTAGACCAGGCATATCTGCCTTCCTTCAATCTTTTCCCATATAGCTAATGAGTTACTGAGTCAGGATGGAATTCAGCTCTTCCTGAAGCCAGTTCTATCACTTAAGCCACTATACCACCCAACCACAGAGAAAAGAATAGGAGAGAGAAAAGGGAGACAAAGTAGCTGGTCAATATAGACAGAGGACAAACAATGAGCATAATTTTAGGATTCCAAATCTTTATCCATCTTTTACTAAAGATGGAACCATTTTTTGCTTTGGTGGTGGCTGTTCACAGAATATATAAAAAAATTTCTAAAGGCACGAGTATACAAAAATATTCATCATGATGCCTTCTTTGCTCACAATTCTTGAAATGGGAAAGGATTGTTTATATACATACACACATTATATATAATTGTAAAGGGAACAGGTAACAGGTGTTTATAAAAGATGTTTATAAAAGACAGATAGGTAACTGGAAAATGACAGAGGGAAGTGGCCATTGAGGTGTAATGTTTGCAGGGGAGGTCTTTTGTTTGCACTTACTTCATCCACTACACAATCAGGGAACTATAGGATCATAGAATTAAAGTAAGAAGTGATCTTGCAGGTCATTTAGTCTAAACACTCTCTTAGAGTACTGGAGAAATTAAATAACTTTAATAAAATAACAGAGGCACAAAGTGGTAGAAATAAGACTTGAATCTAGATTCCCTGATATCAAATGCAAGGTCCACTAGGTGGTTCAATGTATAGAGCAATGGCCCTGAAATTAAGAGGATATGAGTTCAAATCCAACTCAGACTTACTTAATAGCTTTGTAATCTTGAACAAGTCATTTCACACCAATTGTCCCTGTATCATAGAATGAGCTAATCAGATAGGATAGACATTGTAATGAGTTCTTCATGGACAGAGGAAGTGATCTGTAAAAACAGTTACAATGCTGAATTTGACACTTGGCAGCTATATTGTATGATATATAGAAGGTTGGACTTGAGAGAAAGACCTGAATTAGAATCTTGTGTCATTAGATATTGTGTGGCCTTGAATGAATCATTTAACAATTTTATGTTTCCTCATCTGTTGAATTGAGATAATAGTAGAATCTATCTCCCTAGACTTTTCTGGGCATAAAATGAAATTATTTGTTTGCAAAATGCTTTGTAAACCTCAAAGTGCATATAAATGCTAGCATTGCCATTATTATTATTATAGTCATTATTAGTAATAATTTAATTATTTTCATATTAATATTGAATTAATTGAATAATTAATTTTTTAAAAAAGAAATAGGTTTATGGAGCTCAGATGAAGAATTCTACCTTAGAAAATTTTTCTATTCAGTGTTTTTAACTCCAATTTTTGGTACACTTTTCCCTCCCTATATCATCTAAATCATCTCCATATTTTTGAAAAGGAAGATTATGGGTTGAAAAAATACCCACATTGAGTCCAAATCATATAACAACAAAATTAAGAGAAAATATATTGTCTATAAGAGATTTGTCAATGTGTCATATAGAAAATATTCTACCTATCAATGATTGATGAACTGATAGCCATAATGTGGAATAAAGTGCCCAAATGGCAAAGAACAAGCAAAGAAGTGACAGGGGAGCCCTTATATAACCAATTTGTCCTCGTGTGGGTGAATAAACAAATGCTGGGAGATGGGGGAAAGTGTCCCAGTGAGTAATGATGATTAGATGTGACCCAAAGAGAATAAAATCCAACCTGAAATAAGCCAAACACATAAATTGCTATTAAATCAAGGCTTTTATTTTCCCTGCCTTTGTCTTCCTAACGTTTGGTTTCACAGTAAATGAAAGGGACCATTTGAAGTAAGGGACAGGAGAAGATAGGCCTCTGACCTCTAGCTAGACCACAGAGATCAAAGGCAATCCCCATATGTGTTAGATATTATCTTTTCTAGGCAAGTGGGCATGATGTTTTGTGATGCAGCAGTGTGGAAACAGACAAATAACCAGGTTAGTGACCACTGAGAGGAACATGATTGGCAAGGTTACTAAGAAGGAGGAACAGGAAAATCTGAAGAGGTTTATTTTTTATCTTGGTTCTCGCAAGTCCTTCCAAGCTCGAATTGATCAAATGCTCATATTACTGTCAGTTACCAAGGAAAAACAAGTTATATGACTTACATATAAGAAATATCTTCTGGTTTGCAATTTAATTCCTCAAATAATTATTGAGTATCTAATATGAAGTAAGACATGTTCTAGGTCCTCAATGAGATAGAAAAATGAATAAGAAAAATTTCATACAAGCAAGCTTCTTTTCCCATTCCCTTGCTGAAATTTTAAGGGGGTCTGTTCCCATGTGATTTTTGATCTTATAAAAATGAATTTGAATAAATTCTTCTTGTTCAGATGATATGAGAAGACTGTAACTTGTTTTTTAGATTATATAATGATGACTCTTTTTAAATTAAATTACTTTTTATTTTTAAAAATGCTTATTTATATCTTTTGTTTTTATACCACATTCATTAGAAAAAATTACTTCCCCAAGTGAGTCATCCTTCTCACAAATAAAAGATTCTTTCTAAGATTTTTTTTAACTCTCAGAAACCTACTTAAATATAGCTATTAAAAACAAAATTTTCTTAATACATGGAAATAATATTCTCTTTTCTCCTTCATTTCCTTGTCCCACTGGGGATAGGCTGGGGTGGGGGGGAAGGGGGTGTGAGAATTCATTCCAGGGGGTAGCTCTTTCAGTTCTTCCTCTATTTGAGACTGTGTTGACAGGAGGATGTTGTCAAATTCCTACACATAGCTCAGAAACTTTCAAGCATCACAGTCCAGAGTATCCTTCATCAGGTTAACCATTTAAAGTTCCTGAAATCCAGGGCAAAACAAAACTCAAGGTGAATTGGATTTCAGCTCCTGTAGTTGAACTTGACCTTTGAATAATTTCTCTCCCTCCCCCCTTATATATGGTAATAATTCCCTTGAGTATGAAGTCAGAAGCACTGATTAGCCCATGGATAATGTTCATTGTTTTTCCTACTAGGTCTCTCTCTCTCTCTCTCTCTCTCTCTCTCTCTCTCTCTCTCTCTCTCTCTCTCTCTCTCTCTCTCTGTCTTTCTCTGTTTCTCTCTGCCTCTGTCTGTCTGTCTCTGTATGTCTGTCTGTCTCTCCTTTTCTGCTTTTTTGTCTCTGTCTTTTTCTCTATTTGTCTCTCTCTTCTTTGTTTTTCTCTATGTTTCTGTCTCTCCCTCTGTGTGTGTGTGTGTGTGTGTGTGTGTGTGTGTGTGTGTGTCCCGTTTCTCTTTGTTTCTCCATCTTGGCTCCTTCTCTATATGTGTTTGTGTCTCTCCCCTTTTTCTCTTTTCCACTATGTTCAGTCATTTTCATTGAAAGCAAAATAAATATATAAGGTTTCATTTTAAAAAATTATACTAATAAAACTCTCCTTCCTCTTATCCCCCAACCAGCCTAAAAAAAAATCCTGAAGTCACCACTTTTAAGCTGTGGAACATTCATTCATTACCCAGCTGACAACCCTCAGGAGTATACTCAAATTGCCAAAGAGCTTACAAGTCCTTCTGTTATATTCAACGATAACTGTGATGAGAGGAATGCTTGTTATTTTCTTTGTGTCTTAAAATTAAGTTATTCTTAACATAGAATTATTGTGCCAGAACTAGAAAAACAAAACCCCTGAGCCAGGCAAAATGTTGAGCTAAAAGAGCTTGGTCTTTTGCTTTGAAGTTGGACTCCTAAAGCATGAGTCCGACATATTGCAGTCAGACTTTGTGGATACTCCATAGACACATGTTCGTCACCAGCCAAGTAAGGATATTATTGCTGCTAACACATTATTCATATTGTTGAAGAAACACCAGATAATGGACAAATCAGTATTTATGGTTTTATCAAAATAAATGGATTTACATTAGCAATTGCTAAACTGTTCAGCATGAAGGATTATGCAGCAAGTGAATACAGTGGTATTATCAGATTTTTAAACTCATCTAGCATGCCTCATGCCCCTGATATCTGTCTAGACGATTTTAGACAAAAGCAGTTCATTTTAGCTGTGTTGAATGAAAAGGCATGGGGGTGGGGAGGCATAGGATGGAGAGAGAGAGAGAGAGCTGAAACAGAGTCTTTGAACTTCTCAGGATGTGAACACAGGTGATGTAGTATCATAGGAATCACATTAGGAAAGCCTAGGAAGTAAATTAAAAGCTGAAAAAAAAAGTTTTTTTTTAAAAAAATTCATTCAATTTCATCATTTTCCTCTAGCACTACTAAACAATCAAATAGTGAATTAAATAATTTCAAATCTCCTAGTTATTATTTTATCTTCCCAACAAAGATGAAAATTTGCCATATTTATGTATAATAAATGAATATACTATTTGCTTTTAGAACCTAATTCTAATACTGTCTTTTGACTCTGTTCTATGGGATTACTTTATAAGTGAAACCATTTTATCATGAGGCCCACTTGATTCTTTATGAACTAAATCCCTTTCAAAAAGTCTAAGATAGACCTTCCTTGTATAGAATTTAATTTTCTATGAATAATTTTTAGCAAAGCAATGTCACTTTATGAACTCCTGTGTTGGAGGTGCTAGGTGGTGTAGTGGATAGAGCACCAACCTGGAGTCAGGAAGACTCATCTTCCTGAGTTAAAACCTAAGTCTCAGATACTAGTTGTGTGACCCTGAGCAAGTCACACTCTGTTTGCTTCACTTTTCTCAAAATATAAAAACGAGAATAATAATAGAATTCCCTCATAGAATTGTTGTGAAGATAAAAATAAGATAAATTAGCAAAAAAGTGTTTATCACAGTTTCTGGTCCATAGTAGATACTCTTATAAACACTTATTCCCAGTCCCCCTCCCTCCCAATGACTCTGTGAATCCATTAATATCAGGTAAATACAGGGAAATGTATCTCACTAAAGTACTACAAAGGGAAGGCAGAGATACAATGCAAAGCTCAGTTTGAAGAAGGATTCCTTATGGATGGTTCTCCAGATGTTACTAGTTGCTGATAATATGAATTGGTTGAATCAGGCCCCAGACCATTGCAGAGTCACCTAGGCAACATTCATAATCATTCAAAAGAATTTGTCATACCCATGTTTAGAGGAAAACTCAAGTGAATGAAGAATGCTTATCTGCTTTATGACATGAAGTCATAAGTGCTTACTTTTCACAATTGGAGAAAACTTAAGTTTAAATAAAAATTTTGCAGACTTTTTAAAATCTTCAAGGATAAATGCTAATGTCTAATATCAAACAGTGTAAGATTGAATTTTTTTAAATGGAGTATTTCACTGTTCCTTGGAGCAGTTTGAGAAACATTGAGTTGAGAAATTTAGACAGTCCTTCCATCTACATTTAAAATTTTGGTGGACACTGCAGAAGGACAACAAATTCTGTCTAGACTTAAAACAGGGAGAGGAGAGTGGATTTATTTATCCTTGGGAAATAACATAGTTTTTTCAATGACCCCAAGCTCCTCCCTGAAATAATGCCCATTTAAAAAATACCAATGGTGTACTGATGTTGTGTGACCAAATCATAAAGCATATTATTTTCTCCAAAGTATAAAAAGTGAGTTTCACTCAAAAAATATATATAAGAACAAGATAGATATGAACATAATTCAATAGCATATTAGTTAGTTAAAATGTGTATTATATAGTAAAGGTAAAAACTGATAATTTATGGTTTTACTGCCTAATTTATTGTTTATCTGTTCTCTAAACTTCTGTAACCCAATTCCTCAAGGTGTTAAACTGAACTAAAATACAAATTTCATCTACAAGGACTTGAGTATAAAATATGGCTTGTGAGGTTCTTAGAATCATGTAGGTTTAAAACATAATAAAAATGTTAATTACAACTGTGTGATAGAACTTTGAATTGACATTGGATTTAAAATTGGATGCCACGAGCAATAATTATTTATTTTTTTGGTGGAAATCTAAAGATTTGGAGTCAGAAAAACTAGGTCTATCTGTGATTTGGGATGAGCTACTTAATAACACTCAACTGTCATTTCCTTATCTGTTATACAGTAGATTTGGATTGATAACTCTTTAGTTTGTTTGTTTCCTGGCCTTCTTTGCAGCCTGTTGAAGACAAGGAACTCCTCCAAATAATTTTTTAAATATATAAAATAAAGTGAATAGGATTATAAAGGAAAGTGATTTCAGTGAAACAGTTCCTTCTTTAAAGTTCATAGATCAGAGGTAAAGAGTTCCTGGATTAAATTATCTCTAAATTCCTTCCTAGACCTAAGTCTCTGATCCTATGATTGTACTTAACAGTCTTGTGTTGAGAAACCTAGTTAGTTTGGTCCTTGCAGAGCAGAAAAATTGTGTCACTGGGTCCTTTCTTTGAAGTTTTGTTTTCTTTTTTCAGTATGGTAGGACCTACTACTCCTATTCCACTGGTACAGTTTTCAAGAACCTTTACTTATCTTCATGCCACAAAGAGGCATTGGGAAGTCAATAAGAGAGATAGATAGACCTACACCTACAGACAGAAAGTGATATAGAGATACAGAGAGACAGAGAGACAGAGAGACAGAGAGAGACAGAGAGAGAGACAGAGAGACAGAGACAGAGAGACAGAGACAGAGACAGAGAGACAGAGAGACAGAGAGTCAGAGAATCAGAGACAGAAAAAAGACAAAGACAGAAGGAGTATATATACTGTGGACCAGACTCTAAACTAAGCACATTTTGATATTATCACATTTTGATCCTTGCAACAGCCCTGAGAAGTTCTATTATTATCCCCACTTTATGAGTAATTTATTAAATAGATAAAAATGCAAAATGGCACTCTATGATATAAAAATTAATGAAATAGTACATTCAGCTCTCCTCATCCCCTTTGTCAAACAATGTTAATTGTCAGCCTTTAAAGCAGAGTTGTTTTTTTTAACTCTGGTTACCAGGAGGTTAATTAGTATAATCAAAGCAAAACTTTATTTATTTAATGAAATTATTAATTTGTAACAAAATACTCAGACAAAAATCATATACTTCACTTAAATTATTTGGAAATGAGCAATTATATTTGCATAATTTGTCTTTAAGCATCCTACTTTTTCCTCCCATGGACACCTAAAGTATCTATTCTGATAGTTTTATTCCTCAGGGAATTTGGGTATGACTATTTTCATGGAAAACCTTTCCTTGTGCATCCATATGACACTTTATATATGAAGAATATGTCATTAGTCCAGACTTCACAGGGAAATGCTCCCTAAATTCCATCTCCATAAAAATAATAGACTTCATAATTCCAACCTAATTTCTTACCTAATTATATCTTTAACCAATGGCACATATTAGTATGAGGTTGTCTGGGTTAAGAGATTAAATCTTTTTAAATTCCAGGGAATAGGTTAATAGCTTTTACTGAGAAGAGAACTAAAGGCCCTGAAAAGAGATAAATTACATAACAGGCATACCTTTATTCCTTGGCTTTCAGCCCTTACCTATATGTCAAATCAAAAGGCCATCTTCAGAGTACTGGGCATCATTCAACAGAGCTAACTAATACAGAAAAATCACATAGAACACTGCTTACCCTAGAGAGTCAAATATTCCAGTCTGAGATCAATATTCCCAAATACCTTCATTTTGCAGATTTCCTTCATGGACCAACCTGAAGTCCAAGAAGATTAAGCAACTTGTCCAAAGTCACATAGGTAGGAATGGTAAGAAGTGCACCCAGATCATCTGCTTCTAAAAGCAGCACTCTTTCTTTTTCTCACATATCAACAAGAAACAGGCTTTGTTGTACCATGGGGTCACCATTCTATCACCAGAAATCACATTGATAATTTGCCATGTGCTTTGAAGTGCCAAGGTGTCTCACTGATACAGGAGAGAAGACCATATTCAAAGACCAAGAGATTCCTACAGCCTTCAGACCATCACCATAAGTCCTGTTTCTTCTCATATTAGTTCATGGGTAAAGGAAAAGGTAAGTGAGAAGGATGTCTCTTCACAACATAAATATAATTTGCAAGTCATGCCACCATTAACCTGGTTTGAAATTAGTCAAATTATTTATTATTAATTATTATTAATATTATTTAAAGAAGTCCCTTTTTCCACTGTACTATATATTGCAAACCTTCATGGTAAGGGGCTACCTCTCAATTTTTTTGTTGTTTTTGTGGATCAATGGGGTTAAGTGACTTGCCAGACCACACAGTTATAAGTATCAAGTGAAAAAGTCAGATTTGCAGATCTTCCTGACTCCAGGTCCGATGATCAAGCCACTATGCCACCTAGATGTCTCTATCTATAAATTTTGACAGATTTTTCCTTTTTGAGGGAGGATTTTAAGTATAGGAATTTTTCATGTATATAAATAACTTTGTACTTATATTTTGATTAGTATGAGCCTTAAATGCTGCTGATAGACCTAATACTTTGATTAATAGAAATTAAAGATCTTGATTCCAAGTTCAGTGAGTGAAAATCTTTTCTTGGATCCTTCAGTTGCCAAGAAAATTGATCCATTAAAAGCTGATAATCAATAGATGACTTTCTAAACCTTACAGCTTAGATTATTGTATACAAGTTTAATACCTATCTAAATTTCAGGATTTAAAAAAAATGATAAATATCATCAAAGAACATTCTATCTTGAAAATTCCTTAAACTCATGTCCAGAACCAAGTCCATAATTTGCCCTATCATTTACCTCTCCCCTGATGTTCTTGCTGATGGCATCACCATCTTTCAGTCACCCACAATAGAATCCCTGATGTCCCTTTTACCTCTCCTTTTCCCCACACTCTTTACACCTTTAAATCATTCCTCTCTCTCCAATTTCTTTTTCTACCACCTTACATCAAACTACTAATTAATCTTCCTAATGATTGTACTAAACATCTTATTCCCATGACCAAACCATCCAGTGGAAACCCATTGCATATTGAATAGTTTTTATTATTGTTCAGTTGTTTCAGTCATGTCTGACTCTTCATGACCACTTTTGAGGTTCTTTTAGAAAATGTTGTAGAGCAGTTTGCCATTTTCTTTTCCAGCTAATTTTTATAGATGAGGAAACTGAGGTAAACAGGGTAAGTGGTTTGCCCAGAGTCATACAAGTAGTAAGAATTTGAGGCTGGATTTGAATTCAGGAATTCCTGACTCCAGGCTGGGCACTGTATTCACTGTGCCACCTAGCTATTCTAGTGAATACAACTACAAATGCTTTAGCTTGGTATTTAAAACTACACTAGATTCACATTCTCACTTTATCTTTCCAAATATATCAGGCTACTCTTCTTCACACATTCTACATTTCTACATATGTTCCTATTTTCATCTCATACTCTCCTTTCTCCACACCAAATTTCATCTTTATATCCCCAATAACCAGAAGAATACTTAAATATAGCAAACAAGTATTGAAAGTTATTTAAACCAGAATTTTGAATGGATCCTTAAAATTGCTGTTTAAATGCAGGCTTAACTTGTCTTCAAAGCTATATTCTTCCCATTTTTCATGTTATTTCACCTCTGCAAGATTCCCAATCTCTACCCTTAAAGTAAAAAGTCACTATAAAAATCTTTTCTTGGGTCCTTCAGTCACACTTGATAAAAACAACTGATAAAAACTTGAAATATTTGTCATTACCAAAGGATTTCAATTTTAGCCAGAGTACAACACTTAAGATAAAAGGATAGTATTATCAGAGATTTAGAGCTGAAAGAGATTTCAGAAATTATTTAGTCCAACTTATGTCACATATTAGGGAATGTCATCTTCCCAAGGGTATATATTTTATTTGTACATTTATATTTTAATTTTAATTGTACATTTATAAGGAACAATCAATGGGAAATGGGAAGAGGTAAGAAAATGGGAGAGAACAATTTTCAGGATTTGGGCTTTTGAAGTTCAGGGTTCAAGACTTTATTTTACTCTAGTAAATCCAGTTCAGTCTTTGAGTATTACTTTGTCAAGGGAATATATGTTTGCTGTGCACAGCAGAGCAATTATAATTAGAAGTATGCTCCCTAAAGAGAAAAGACAGTCTCTATCCTCAGATAGTTCACAGAAAATAAATACAATGTAAAGGTCACCTCCTTTTTTAAAAAAAAATTTTCAAGGCAATGGGGTTAAGTGTCTTGCCCAAGGCCACACGGCTAGGTAATTATTAAGTGTCTGAGGCCTGATTTGAACCCAGGTGCTCCTGAGTCCAAGGCCAGTGCTCTATCCACTGCACCACCTAGCCACCCCAAAGTTCACCTTCTTTATGAAGACTTCTTCAGTAACTGCTCTAAATCTAAAATCTTATGATGTTTGCCTCTTGTACCATTTGGCAATTATCAAGTATTACCTTGTACTAGGGTTACTCATTTTCATGTTTTATCTCCCTTATACTAAGGGATATGTTCATCTTAATTCTTTTTAGATTTTCAGAGATTATCACAGTTTTTGAACATAGCAAGTATCCAAAACAAACAAGAGTAATATCCTTCGCATCTTTCATAATTCCCAGAACCAGGCCTGATGAAGAGCAGGATCAAAATCAATATTTGTTCAATGTTGAATGAAAGTTTTGTTAGGACCTGTGATTTCATGACTATAGGGAACTTCTTAGTAAGGAAGTTCTATTACTGTTCTGCAACATGTAGTCAATCCATCATTCAACAAATATTTATCAAGCAACTACCAGTACCTGGAACTATTCTACATGCTGGAAGTATAGATAAAAGAATGAACAAATCCCTTTTTGTACTGTGCATAGTTTTAAAGTCTTAGCGTCTGAGAGATGAATTGTTTTTTCACAATCACATCTCCAATATATGTGAGAGGCAGAACTTGAATCTAGTTCTTCATGACTCTGAAGCCATTTCTCTATCTATTATTCTGCACTGATTTTTGAATAAAATTAACTATTAATCATTAAAGGTTTTTTATATGATATGGAAGAGCTCAACTTGTCCAAAAGATGTTTTACACCAAATAGCCAAGTGAAAACCAAACAATTCAGAACTCTTCCCCCCCAAAAGAAATTTTTTTTCTAGACACATAAAAATTATCTCTTAATTGAAAAACACTTATCACTGAAAATCATTTTTAAAATTTCTGGTCAGATGTTTAGCTTAAATGTATTAATATCCTCCCTTTCCCACCTTATGATGACAGGGCTACTGAATTACAATTTAATTCTTCAATTTAAGAAGTTTTTTTCAATTGTTGTTTTACAAATTTTGGTATATGATGTCAGAAAAAACCAAAAAGACTTACATGAACTATTGCTGAGTGAGATAAGCAGAACCAGAACACTGAACACAGTAACAGCTGTGTTGTGATATGAAGAACAGTGAATGTCAACTATACTCAGTAACACAAATGATCCAAGACAAGGGCAAAGGACTCATGATGAAAAATACTATTCACTTCTAGAGAAGGAACTGATGGAAGGAGGAAGAGAGGGGAAGAATTTGAAACTCAAAATTTTTTTTAAAAATCAATGTTAAAAATTTTTACATATAACTAGGAAAATAAGATATTATTCAAAAATAATTACTTTTAATATCTCATACTGAAATTGCTTTAGCTATAACATTCTCTTAAGTATCCTACATTATTGATTTTATTCTTTTGAAATAGGATATGTTTATTTCCTTGCAATAACTTTATATCCATAAAGATATCTCAGAGATAAAGGATGCTATACATAGAATAGTAAAAATTACAAACTGTGCAAAGGATCATAGAAAAATCTGTAGAGAACATCAATAGACTATTGCTTAATACCAACAATGTATGAGCAGAAATGAAGATGGATCATTCAGACAGAGAATTAGAGACAACAGGTGGAAGGTCTAAGTGATCATTGATCACTCCTCCCCAATCCACTGCCTACTAAAAGGTTTGGGCAAGACCTACAACACATTGAATAAATCCCTTATGAAGGATTTATAAAGTGATAAAGACAAAAGCCAGACAAAATGAGGTATAAAGAGATAAGAATTGAGATCCACTGAAGGAACAAATTACCAAAATCCATATGCCTAAGCCAAGATTAAATTTTGCAACAAATAGTGAATTTCCTTGAAATTAAAACATCCATAAAATGATTGAAGGGCAAATTAAGGTCATCTATTCTATTGATCTCCATATATATGTGTGCATATATATATATATATATATATGTATGTATAGATATAGATATACCTTCTATCAATGTTCAGTGACAATATATACTATTATAAGTGACTTATAAAGATGACACATTTCTTTCTCTTTTTAAAATATTTTTCCTTATTCCCTTTGCTCTTACTCTATCTCTTCCATAATGCCTAGCATTTAATATTTGGGATAAGTAACATCCGGGGAGAAAGGGTAAGTTTTATTTGGAAGGAAACTACCAAGCTAGGCAATGTACCCCATGACATAAAAACATTTCTAGTGCTGAATGAACAGGGACTTTCAAAGGATGAGTTGTTGCTACCACAGTGAAGTAAATGAGCAGGAGTAAGACAACTGTGATATTGTGTCAGTTTCCTCTACTTTTCTTGCCCTAATCATTCCTTCTTAATTACAACTCTGATGCCAGTACAGAGGAAACACACAAAAAAGAACATAAATAATTATCAAATTATTAAATTCTCCATATAAGAATTTTCATTTGTACTGGAATATTATCACCTCATCTCTAAAACTTTCAGTTTTAGAGTTTATTTTTTAATCCTTTGACCATTGTATAATAATTATCTGAACCCTGTTCAAATTTTCTACATTACTTTTTAATTTATAGATCAGAATTGAAGACAATTCTCTAGTAACAATACGGAATTGCTAAGCATAATAAAAGACACTGAAATACTGTGCTTACTGCTTTAACTATAAGCTCTATTGGTGACTCTGATGTGTTTCTTAAGTCACCTAGAGCCATAGATCTTTTGTTTCCCTTATAGCATTGTTTTTTAGCCTATCATTCTCTGTATTGTAAATATACTTCTCCACTCACCCCAATTGAATTTAATATTCAATCTTGAGTGTGTTTTTATTGAATTATTCTCTGTTGTTCTCTGGCTATTAAAATTTATTTTTCAACCGTACTCAGTCTTTACCTTAGCATTAATGGAGTCTTTTTCCCCCTCTATCCTATGACCGAGGTCAATAAAGGAAATGTTTCTCTCACTGAGTCCAGCACTGAATGACCAAACCTCATCAAATTTTCTGTGGTGATCATAGTTCTACTACCAAACATTTCAAAAAGGTATATGACCTTAGGAGTGGTGTGGTCTGGGACATATATTGTATATGTTTTAGGCTAGAGGTCTGTTTATGGAGAAAACCATGACCCTTGATGAAATTGTAAGAGATTGCTTCCTTTTAAATTATTGGTCTCTAATTTGTTAGTTGAAAGATGTTTGAGCTTACTGATAGGATTTATTCTATATGTTGGTTATAAAAACTGCTCTCTTCAAGATGATTAAAAATCAAATTGCTTTTATGGGATTTATTGTTTTTCTTTTGAATGTTTTATCACTTATAAAAGTTAAATATATTTCAATGTCCCTTTGTCTTCTGCAAGCTGTATCACATTTCTAGCTATAGATTTCTTGACCTTCCTCCCATAAACCTTTCAGCTCACGTTCTTTGAATTTCTCCTTGAAGAATCAACTCTGGATCAGACTGTTTTTGTTTTTATTTTTGGTATGTGTGAGCGAGGGGAAGGGTGGGAGGGAGCATCACTATTTCTATTTTAGTTCCTGGGTTATTTAATGTGGTTCTATCCTATCTTTTATACTTTTTTTCATTTTTGTTTCTTGTACACTTATTATTCTTTGTTTAATGTCCCACTCTCCAGATTCTTTTCTTCTCCATGTAGCTTTTACAAGTGGTACACAGTCTGTGGAAGTCTTTTTTTCCTGCAATTTCCACAATTTCCAGTTCTTTGTCACCACAAAGAGAGCTGTTCTTTTCCTTTTTTTTGCTAATTATCTTTGGAAATAGACCAAGCAGTGGAATTCCTGAGTCAAAGGGTAGAAGTAGTTTAACAACTCTTTGGGGATTCCAGATTGCTCTCCAAAATGATTGCATCAGTTCACAATCCCACCAACAATAAATTAGTGTCCCAATTTTTCCACATCCATTCCAGCATTTGTCATTCTCCCCTTCTATTGTTTTAGCCAATCTAATAGGTATAAAATGATATCTCAGGGTTGTTTTAATTTACATTATTTCTTTAAGCAATAACTTTAGAAGTTTTTTATATGACTAAAAATTATCTGGATTTTATCATTAGAAGACTGCTATTCACATCCTTTGACCATTTATCAATGAGAATAACTACTATTTTTATAGATTTGAGAAAGTTCTTTTATATCTATCTATCTGTATATAGATAGATAGATAGATAGATAGATATAGATATAAGACCATTATCTGATAACCTTTTTTCTTTTTCCTTTGACTTTCTTTTTCTTCCTTACTTCATCTCTTCCTTCCTTTCTTTTTTCCTTCTTCCCTCCCTTCTTTTTTTCCTCATTTCTCTTTCCCTCCATCCTTTCTTTCTTTATTTTCTCCTTCCTTTTCAAAAGCTTTAACTCTTTCCTTGAATTCACTTCTGTCTTTAAATACCTTCTCCTTTTTCAGATATTTAATGAATACAATTTCAACAAATATTTAATCAGTATATCATAATAGAAAGAATACGAAACTTGAAATCAAGAGACTGGTCTTGTCAAAGTTATTTGAAAGTCACTATGGTTTAATGGATATACCTCAATTCAAATCTCAGTTCTGCCAATTACTGGCTGCAAGATTTAAGGCAAGTAACTTAACCTTTCAATGCTTCAATTAATAGAAAGTTTACTTAGAGAAAGTTGTTTACATGCTTTGGGAGAATGGAGTTTTCTGAGTAGAGTGTTCTCTATATCAATGAAATCACAACTTTACTCCCTTTTCCTTAGACATTTAATTTCTTCATCATCCCTGACCTTCATTTCAACCTCTGCAAAATAAGCAGGTTGGTCTGGTTGACTTCTAATGTTCTTTCAGGTCTAAATCCCAGAATTCTACTATGCATCTACCACAAGCAAGTCAATGTGCTCCATAGTCCCTGGAAATACAAAGAAAAACCTTCCGTCTTCTGTGCCTGAAAATGGCCTTCTGTAGGATAGCCTGAACCATCTATGTTGTTAAACATACATGAAGGACATTTTAATGGTAATCAATACATTGATAATTGAGTTCAATTGTTTTTATTTAGTGGTATTTGAACCATTTTAGGGTTTCGGGAAGGTGATTCAATTTCAAAATTAATTAATGAAACCTTAAATAATAATTAATTGCCCGATTCCTTTACAAACATTTTTCTCCTGTGACAATGAGTATCTCTGTACTTGAAGTAGTATGGATTTATTATCATGGTAGTTATTGAAGCACTTAATGTATAAATCTAAAAGAATATTTCAAGGAGTATATTAAATTTCCCTGAGAGTTTACAACACACTTTTTGATGTTGTTGAAATGGATTCACCAAAAATAATGAGAACCCCTGAACTAGTTCATCTGCAGATACCTAAAGTTTCTACAACACCACTAAGGTTCTTGCCTGAGAAGCAAAACTTTTCAAATAAATCACTCATATTATTTGGAAACTTTCAGTAACTTTCTAAAATAAGATACATCTTGTTCTCCCCCCCCTTTAAACTTAATTACCTATGCTTCCTGTAAATACATGGATCTTCAGTGTACAGGACCCCAACCCCATTCTTTCCTTCTTGGCAAGCTATGGCCTTTTACTTATCACATCAGAGGTAAAGAGGAAAAACAAGGAGAATTTATTACTTGGAACAATGTTTAGAAATGAACCATTTTACCATTTTTCACTATAAATAAATGAAATTTATAGCTCTACTCTGCTTCCTACAAGCTTTATGGAATGGAATAGAAGTCCTTCTACACATGTAGAAATGCACAACTTTAAGCAATAGTAGCCAAGTATTAGATTAATATCCTCTCAATTTATTAAATAAATTGGTAATGAGAAGCAGCACGGTATAATACAAAGAGTAGGAGATTTGAAATCAGACAGTCAAATCCATTTGATCTAGACAAGTGACTTGATCTTTCTTGGACTCATTTTTCTTTTCTATAAAATAAGGGTAACATACTAGATTTAAGATCCCTTTCAGTTATAAATTTATGATTCTATGATATTAGTTATAGACAATAGAAATATTTAGTTTTATTGGTGTACTTCACAGTTAACTATGAGATTGTAACCCTCATCTTTTAGTCTTAGATAGTTGCCAAAGGCTTGTTATTTTTTTTTCTCATGTCCAATTTGTAGTGACCCTGTGGACCAAAGCATGTCAGTTCAGTCCAAAGGGTTTTCATGGCAAAGATACTGGAGTGGTTTGCCATTTCTTTCTTTGGTGAATTAAAGCTAACAGAGATTAAGCAAATTGTCTAGTATCACATAGTTAGAAAAAAATAAGTGTCTGAAGTCAACTTTGAACTCCATTCTTCCTGATTGCAGGTCCAGTGCTCTATCTACTAAGCCATCTAGCTTTCCCTTGCTTAAGGCTTACAAAGGTTCTAACTAATGAGTCTGAGGTAGAATTTTAACTTATCTTCTTGACTTCAAGCCTTTTGTTCTACCCAATGTGTCTGTTGCCTAATAGCTAATGTAAACTTAATAGATTACAAAAGGTTCTCTCCCAAGATTCCTACCAGGCAGATAGCATAAGTAATATTGTCTCTTTTTTCCAGCTGAGAAAACTGAAACTTAATAGAGTACCATTACTTGTGCAGGCATAAGGCCAATTAATGGGAGAGCTTGCACTAGAATCCATGACTTCCAAGATTAAACCAAGTGCTCCATCCATTATAAAGAGATCTTTTGATCATTTTCATCTTATAATGCCTATCTTGGACTTTGTCAATGAGAGGTCTGATTTAAAGCATTTCATGAATTCACCTTATGTCAATAGTTAGGCTTGCTACCTGTCAGGACAGGAACATTGAAAGACAGATACTTGGTCTTGATTCTTCTGCTCTACTGTGCCTCAGGGTCACCATCTTCTGCTTGCTCATCCATAAAATAGGTATAGTCATAACTGTTGTACCTACTTCTTCGGGTCTTTGTGATGATATAAGTAAAGAAGATTTTTTTTTGCACACTGTAAATTGATATATAAATGTAAGTTATATATACTACTAGCTTCCATCAGTTCTACCCTTCAGCACAAATTATACTCTGAGTCTAGAGTGTTCCATGTGCTCTCTGTGTCTTTTCATTCTTTAAGAATGAAATTTTCTCCCTCTCCCTCTTAATTGTTCAATTTCTACTCACCTTGCAAAAATCAATGCAAAGGATATCTCTCCATCAAGTCTTCCTTGATTCTTTTAACCATTAATGGTTTCTCCTTAATACTCTCTCTTGACTCTCTCTCCTATAAAGTAAAATATTAGACATTCTGATTGTTGTTGCTTATGCCTTATTCCCCTACTTGAATATAAGCATCAGGAGGGCAGAGTATGAGCCTTGAATATAAGCATCAGGAGGGCAGAGTATGAGCCTTTTCTGAACTTGATATCTCCCAGCCCACACAGTGGTATTGTGGCCCCAGAGGACACATTTATTGTAATATTTGTGAAGTGAGTTTTTATTTGCTTTAATATTAACCAAATGCATTTTAAAGTATAACATTCACAAGACAACCTCCTTTGTGGTGCATTCATCTCAAAGACTCATTTACTAGTAACCAGCAACAATGCTTTCCAGATGAACCACAGCTGGAATAATCTCCCTCATACCACTGCCCTCCTTATGTACAACTGGAAAAATCATAAACAGTCCTTGGGCACTGCAATGTGATCTCCAAATCTGCAATTACTGATGTCAATTTTCTGCTTGATTGGGAGCATAATGTCTTAAACGAAATTCCAGAGTTACCCTTGCAAAAACTACACCGTAGGTGACATCTGCCTTATTACCAATAAAAGTGATGTATTGTGAATCAGAGAATCACTCAGCAAACAATTCCCAAAGATCGCCTTTGCCATGGAGTGTGAAACAGACCTACTCCCTTTCCTGAATGTCAGAGGTTTTACAGAGGAGAAATGACCCACTGACAGTTACTTAACATTAAAGGCACCTCTTCAAACAGATAGATGTTGTTCACTTCTGCACACTTGGTGACCATGGAAAAAAACAACCAGCTTAGTCGTGGGATGGATTACGAGGAAATATATCTTCAGGTGCAGGAGCCACTTGAGAAGAAAGTTATGTGTGAACAACTGAGGCTGCTCCAGAAGAACATTCAAATGCACAGAAAAAAACCCCTAAGTAAATAAGCTGAATAATGTTTGAATTTGAAACACTTTTGATAAAGAAAGACTAGGGATAAATGAGAGGGTATTCAAGTCAAATTATAATATGTCACCAGCCTGAGCAGAAATCACAAAGAGGGAATAAACATTTATCAAGCATTTATCAAGAGGGAATAAACATTTATCAAGGGCTTATCTCTTTTAACTCTCACAGCTGTCTTTTTTTCCCATTTTATAATTGAGGAAATTGAGGCAGGAAGAGTTTAAGTGATTATACAACTATCACAAAACTAGAGCCTGGGGCCAGATTAGAATCCTGGTCTTCCTTACTCCAGACCAAATGATCTCCTTAAAGGCCATCTTTTCTAGCTCCTTTTATTCTACAGAGGGGAAAAGCGAAGGTCAAAAAGGTAAAGTGACTTGTAGGAATCTAGAACAACAGCTCTTATTTTGAGAATGCAAAAATATCACAGGGTAATTTTAAGTTTTTCCTAAGACTTTTGGGACACTCTTTATGGAACTATATTTCACAAAACACTTCCCTTGAAACAGCTTTGTGAGATAGGTAGTTCATATTATATTCCCATTTCATAGATAAGGAAAATGGAACACAGGAAATTAGCAGACTTGCCCAGTCACACAACTAGAAAGTAGCAGAGGCTGGAAGTGAATCCAGGACTTCTAAATCCAAGGTCTATGTTGTTCCCATTATACCATACAATCTGAATTGTAATGATAGGATTTTAGGAGAGGAAAAATAAAGTAGAGATTCCCCTCTAAATGGATCTTATAAAAATTAATTAAGAGCAAATTTTATCTATTACAAATTGGCAACATGAGCCAGACTAAAGAATCAGGAATAACTACTATAAAAGACCTGAAATAATGAAAAATCATGAATTCCTACTTTATAATCAATTATATAAAACCATTTCCACCATAAAATGACTGGATTCAAGTCTCTTCTTTTTAGTATTTCAAACTGCATCCCTCTGCAAGAGATATAGTTTAAAAGGACACATTTTACATGAGCCAACATAAATACTTAGGGCATACCTTTATAATTAACTGAGAGGTGGCATGTTCCTTCCTAGGCTTTGGAATGCACTCTTTTGGGTCCACTGAACAAAGTTCCCCTCGAAGCCTAATGGGACTCTGGCACTTTAACTTTTAACACACTTCCCCAATTAAACTCCCTAGGCTCCAGACTTTAACAGCTGTCTGCAGCTGCTGAAAAGTGATTTATCATTGTCAAAGTTCGTGACCAAAGCATTAAAAGGAATCTTTTTTTAAAAATAAATTAGTTTGGCAGAACAACTTGCCTATGTAATTCTTCATCACCTTCAATGTATGCATCTTCTGACAGAAATAAAAAAAATAAATTTCTTTTTAAAATTGTAGATCTGAGTGAATAACTTTTTGTATATTACCTTTCCTGTATGCATAGCACTTTGAAGATTAATCTATCCTACAAGGAAACATTGTGGAACTACATGCTAATTTTATCTTGTTGTGTATTGCTTTTGGAGGGTTGTAAGGGTTGAACCTAAAACTTTTATAATGAAAAAAGTTTATTTTTCATGTGTAGGAATTTCTTTTTTAACTCTAAAATATTTAAGAAATTCAAATCTGTTTTGTGAAATTATAAAACCATGTTTTTTTTCCTTTGCTGGCATTAAGAAGGTTTCCACATTGAGCATTTGGTATTTTCCCTGTGGTAACTCTGTGTTATTTCATCAAGTAGCTCCATTTCCTTAAATATTACAAGTGGAAGGAACTACCCCAACAGTCTCTTATTCTCCCTTAGGTTTCCACTTCTCTCTCTCTGATCTGGAAGAAAGTCTTCATTGAATGGAGGGATTGTTCTCCACCCTTAACTTTCCAGATCCTTTCCCCTTAATCATTTGCTATATACTCTGTTACCTAAGACATTAAGGGCAGGAGACTAGTTCAGCTTGTATTTGCTATTTTTAAAGTATTTTTAGTAGTTGCTTTAGATAAGTCCCCCAAATGCTATCATATAAATGTTAATTGGAAAATTCTGTTATTAAATATTTCTCCCAGGAGTCCTTTGAAATGTTTCAATCCATCATCTTCATTTTACACTGAAGGAGGTGGGTGGGAGAAACGTCAGGTGATGCAGTAAGATACAGGTCAGGTACTTGACTTGAATCATAGCCTCAGTCAATCATCTCTGCCCTGTGGATAAGGTTTTGGAAAATGTGATTGGCACCAAGAGTTTCTTATAAGTACCACTGTTTTATTGTCATTTATAGGAATATAATGGTAAATTTTAAAAGAGGCTAGATTTTCCTTGACACTTAAGGCAAAATTTCTCAGGAAGGAAGGAAGGGTGAGAAGGGAACAAGAATTTATTAAGGAGGGGCAACTAGGTGGCACAGTGGATCTTTATCCACTTTATCCACTGGCCCTGGAGTCAGGAGGACCTGAGTTCAAATGTGACCTCACACACTTAATAAGTACCTAGCTGTGTGACCTTGGGTGAGTCACTTAACCCCATCGCCTTACAAAAACAAAGAATTTATTAAGTGCCTGCTAAATGCTAAATACACTGTTAACTAAGCACTTTACAAATATCTCATTTGATCTTCACAACAGTTCTGTGAGGT
The DNA here is from genome assembly GCF_037893015.1 of Macrotis lagotis. Taxonomy (NCBI): domain Eukaryota; kingdom Metazoa; phylum Chordata; class Mammalia; order Peramelemorphia; family Peramelidae; genus Macrotis; species Macrotis lagotis. The sequence continues at coordinate 405,771,703 of NC_133666.1, forward strand.
AGATACTATTATTATCTTTATTATATAGTTGTGGAAACTGAGGCAGACAGAAGTCAAATGATATGCCCAAAAATCACACAGATAGTAGATGATGAGCTTTATTTGAATTTAGGTTTCCCGTGGCTGTTGAGATAGAAGCTACTGAGAGACAAAGAAGCAAAGAGTGAGAGAGACAAATGAACAAAAACAGAGAGATAGAGACAGTATATCAAGTGCTTATTCTCTGTTGGACACTGTATCAAGATAGTAAGAAACCTCACCTAACAGAGTCTAACATCTCAAGGGAAGAATCTAGGTGAGAGAGGAGAAGCAGGATGAGGATGACGATTAGAGTACCAGCCACATAGAGTACGAAGGAGTGACATGGAAGCCTGGTGATAATCGGATTCTTTCTCCCTGTCCTAGAAACTCAGTCAGTAGATAGGCTGTTTAAGTTGTAGCTTGGGATAGTGAAAGGTGGCTTGTTACTACAGAAAGAACACTAGATTTGGAATCAGATCATCTGACTTCCTATTCTGACTCCATGAATGGTTATCTGTGTGACTTCACCTTTCTGTTTGCTGAAACATCTGACTGTTTTATCTAAAAATTGGTTTAGTAGAACTATTGATCTAGAACTAGCAGGAACTCTACAGACTATGTAGTCTTTATTATATATATATATATATGTATATATATATGTGTATATATACATATATATATATATATATATATGAGATAATCAAGATCAAGAGGGGTAAGGTAATTGGCCTAAACTCACATAGGCAAAACTCAGAAACTGTCTAAATCCAGTTCTTCTCAAGGCAAATTTAACACTCTTTACATTACATACACATACACACACACTTGAAAAATGTCTATGTTCCTCCAGAAGTTGTACCAACAGAAAACACTACTTAATTAAAGCTTTATCAATATCTCTCCTTGAAAATTCCATTAGGGATGAGAGTATGAACAAATCAATGCAAACTGAACTTAGTTCAATCTTAGTAGTATCTCAACTTTTGCATTCAGCAAATGATTGAATGAAGAATAGGAACTGGACCTATTATTTCATTGATGTAAAGAACTCCTAGAAGAAGAAATCCCTTCTACCAATGCAAGTTGGCACCTTCTTTACAGCTTATAATGATTCACACAGTCAGAACATAATAAGGTCAGAACTTGAATCCAAGTCTCCTTGGTTCAAAAATAATCTCTCTAATCATTACATGATACTACCAGTCTACATAAACAAAAAACGGAACTGATTTGTCTAAAAGGATGAAGGCTTCATTCCAAGCAATAATTTGAATTTTGCATCAATCTGAGTCTTTAGGGAACCTTAAAGATCTTGCAGTAATATACTAGGATATTGCTGCCATGAGTCACAGATTTGAAATCTTGCAGATGCATCATTTTTCACCAGATCAGCTCTAAATTTCAGTTTGGTTTCCTACCATTACATTTGCTCAGTTGCTTGTTCCAATTAGGTACAGTTTATATAAGGGATAAATACTTGATAAGACTACATTCTTTTTCATTCTTTTCTGCCTTTTTGTCATCAACTAGATCAGCTTTTGCATTTCCTTTCTATAAAAACTGCTTAGTGGATTGAACATATTTCTTACTGTCGTGAAATTGCTACAAGTTACAGTTCATATTAGTTTATTTTATTTATTTAATTTCACTTTTTTTTTACTCCACTAAATGACTTCACTTTTTCCTTTAAATCCTCCTAGATGATAGTTTTTCTGTCACTCCAGAGGCAATTGTATTTCAGCTCCCAGCAATTGCCCTCATTGATATCTCCAGCTGTATGGTGCTTTCTAATTACAAAGCACTTTCACCTAATATAATTTGGACCTTCACAACCCTGGGCTGGGTCTAGTAAAGGTAATTTTATCTCCATTTGAAAGATGAAGAAGCTGAGTAGCAATGAAGTGAAAATGATTTATTCAGTTCCAAAGAGTTCATAAATGCTAGCCCTGGCACTGGAACTTGAGTCTCCAAGCTCTAGGTCAGATGCCCTGAATGAAGGAACTAGATTTTCATTCTACTTTTCCCTTAATGTTTGAGAATTCTACATCTTCAATGTATGTTTTTGTACTCTTGATTTTATACAAGAGAAATCATTTCCAGAGGAATAGAATTTGTTTCCAGTTTATTTCAAAACCACAGGCTATTCTCTCTATATCAAAATGATGGATTTTAGAAAGAGTTTAAGGATTAGAGGCAGGAATGGGAGGCAGTGTATGAAGTCCTGAGTTTGAGATCAGGAAGATGAGTTCAAAGCCAGCCTCAGACAATTAATAGCTTTATGAACCTGGGCATGGCACCTAGCTTCTTTCTACCTCGGTTTCCTCAACTGTAAAATGGGGATAATAACACTATCAAATTCACAGGGTCATTGTGAGGATCAAATTGTATGATGCAGCTATCCCTTCCACTCCTATCTATCATGGGGGTTAAGGGTACACTGTTCCTGTAATCTGGAAAATCTGCATATTTTTAATTTCCCTTCATACTGGAGAAGATGTTGAATTATTATGGTATAAAAAGAAAAAATGTTGATATTATACAATAGTATACATTCATTTTATGGATTTCTGGATTTCTAAACTTATATCTTATATAGCTTTTGCATGTCATCTGTGGTTTCTGCAAAACTCCCTGAAAAGTCCTATTTAACCTCTTATGCCAACCTTTAATATATTGAAACCATGATAAGGAAAGTTTTGATATAGAGGGGATAATTGTATTTGAAACTGCATAAATAATTAGTGCAGTGTCAGCAACAGTATTCACCTCAAAGGGCTGTTGAGAGGAACAAATGAGATATCTGTAAAGTTTTTAGCATATCATAGGCACTTGGTAAATACTTCCTACATAGCTTTAAAGTTAATACATGTGACAGCATCAAACTCTCTTTGAAAGGACTTGCACTCCTTAACTTATGCAGTTGCAATGTGGAAAGCACATTGGACCCTGCAGAAAGTATAAACTGGGTTCAAATCCTATCTCAGATTCCATATGTGTGACCTTATTTATGCTACTTAACTTCTCTGTCCTTTTTCTTGATAGGTAAACAGAAGACTTTGGCTTTTAAGGTCCCTTTTAGCTCTAAAACCATGGGGTTAGGGAAATAATTGGATATCTAGAAGCACTGCACCCATGGGTATAATTTCTACCACTAATCAAAGAAGAATTAGAATTAGCAGTATTTGAGTATTTAACAAGTGGAATGAAGCCAAAGAGAAACAACCCCAAAACTTAGAGATGGGGTAGATTGGCACTCACCTGAACTTTTTTGCACATTTCCATTTTTTTTGGAAGATTGGGAGCTGACCACACTGACACACATGAATTATAGTTCTCAGTAGCAAATGAGGTAGAACAGAACAGTAAAACTTCTAAATAAAAAGCCCTCACAAAGTCTGTCACTGAACCATGGACAAGTTGGGGAAGTAGCAGGAGAATGGAAAGAGCATTTGTAAGCACTTACTGCTTTACTGTAAAATATAAGGTAACCCCATGGAATGGGAGGATTGCCTCCAAATTACCTGCTATGGGTGATTCCTTTTTATGTTCAGTGAGCAGCTTCCCCCAGCCACGGAGGAAAAAGCACTCAAGCACATTCTGTTCATACTCGTCTACTCCCAACCCCTATCTGTGTCTTGTCCACCTTCTGCAAGACTAATTCACCAGAAGAGATGGAAATTGATCTTTGGTAGCTTTGGTTTTACAAAGGCATGAATCAGAACTGGACTCAGAAACTTATTTCTAATCCTAGTTTTTCTATTGGTCCTTGTGTAATCTTGGGTAAATTACTTTACCTCAGTGAGTTTCACTTTCCTCATCTTTAAAGTAAAGAGTTTTTCTATCTGGTTCCTAACGTCCTTAGCATGGCTAAATCTATGGTCCTAAGAAAACTGGGGCAGCCATGCAGCTCAGTGAATAGATTGCTGGGTCTGGAGTCAGGAAGATTCATTTTCTGAAGTTCAAATTCAGCCTCAGATATGAACTAGCTATGTGATCCTAGACAAGTCAATTAACCCTGTTGCGTCGATTTCCTCATCTGTAAAATGAGGTGGAAAAGGAAATGACAAAACACTTTGCTAAGAAGACACCTAAATGCAGTCATGAATAGTCAAATAAAAATAATTGAAAAAAGATTGTTTGTTTGGAATAAATTCTCCGAAGACATTAGGATACTGAAAGGCAAAAGCACTCAGTGTAAGACCTAAGCCTGGTCACTATTAACCAGTAGGAGAAGTGTAATAAAAATTAAATGAGAACAAAAGAATGGGGGTTCCACTCCCTCAACTTTCTTTTGTCTTTGTAAGGCAATGGGGTTAAGTGGCCTGCCCAAGGCCACACAGCTAGGTAATTATTAAGTGTCTGAGGCTGGATTTGAACTCAGGTACTCCTGATTTCACAGGTGGTACTCTATCCACTGTGCTACCTAGCCGCCCTCACTCCCTCGACTTTCACTTCATTTCATATGCTTCATATCACATATAATTTTTTTTGGTTTTCACATGGCATTGGGGTTAAGTGATTTGCCTAAGTTCACACAGCTAGGTAATTATTAAATGGGTGAGGCCAGAATTCAAAAGTTTGAGGCTACATTTGAACTCTGGTCCTCCTGACTCCAGGGCCAGTCCTCTAGTCACTGTGCCACCTAATTGTCCCATATCCCATATAACCTAACATACATGTAATAGCCTGATGAAGATGTTAACAACCAAAACATGACACCCATTTAGGTTCGATTTTCATAATTTTAATGATAGTTCACTGGTAAAAATGACTATCAACCATTGGGCTATGGGGTTTATTAAGTCATGCATACTATTTATCATGATGTTACCTTTTTTTAATTTTTTGCAAGGCAAATTGGGTTAAGTGGCTTTCCCAAGTCCACACAGCTAGGTAATTATTAAGTGTTTGAGACCGGATTTGAACCCAGGTACTCCTGACTCCAGGGCCGGTGCTTTATCCACGGCACCACCTAGCTGCCCCTTGATGTTACCTTCTGATAGCAATATCTGTATACTAATAACAGAATATGCTTGGTGAGATGGGAAGGAACAAATCTTGAAATAAGTTTCAGTAGAGAGTTTTATTGCTGGTAGAGGCACCTTGACATAGTAGATTGAATGTTGAACATAGAGTCAGGAAGAATTCCATCTCAAATACTTTCTGGATTCTGAGCAAATCTCTTAATTTCTTTGGGTCTTACCTTCTCCATCTGTAAAATGGGCACAATAACATTACCTCACAGGGTTATTGTGAGGATCAGAAGAAATAATATCTGTAGAATTCTCAGCAAACTTTGAGTTCTAAATAAATGTTGTTTCCTTGTTTTTTTCAGTCATGTCCTACTTTTTGTGACACTATAGGGTTTTCTTGGCAAAGATACCTGACAAAGATTTGTCACTTCCTTCTGCAGGAGATTAAGGCAAATAAAAATTAATCCAGGGTCACATAAATAGTATATGTCTGAGGCCAGATCTGAACTCTAGTTTTTCTGACTCCAGTCACAGTTGTTCTAGCTAACTGTCTCTATAGGCTATAAATAAGAATTCTATATAAATTTAAATGTCAATTTAATTTAATATAAATAGAATAGAATTTAAATATTAATTAAATGCTTATATGATAGAAATTGCCACTGTTGTTATTTTTAAAAAGCACATGCAGTCTGTAGAAAAGTCCTCCACTGTAGAGAAAGTCAACTTGACAACCATTTCTTCCTTTATTTTTGTCAAGGGGAGTTTCTGAGTGTTTAGAATGAACACCTGAAGAAATGTCAGGAAGGAAAGGCATTAATTCTTTGAGATTTAAAGAGCTACAATAAATACCAGAGGAAATGCAGTAAACTTCATTTGTAATTTTCTCAAAGGACCAGCTGAAATAAAGGTCAAACATAATGTTTCCCTTTTTAAGAAAAGGGAAAAGGTCAGAAAGGAAATTCACAAAGATGAAAAAGTTCCAAAAGAGGAACATCTTAAAATGACTTTCTGAGTCATAAGTTTACAAAATCATGTCTAGAATTTCCAGGAAATTCAAGTTTATATATCCACAAACTCAGAGATATCATACAAAATTTTGTGAAGCTAGGATCAGAAAATTATTCCAAATCAGGTTATTTTGATAACTTACTTTATTAAAAGGGTGAGGACAAGGTTGCAAAGTAAAAATTTACTGGAAAACCTTTACCTTTAATTAAATCCTTAGAAAACTTGGAGAAATGGATTAATAATTTGTTATTCCATGTTAGGCACTCTTCAATCCAGCCACACTGGATTTTCTCACATGTGACATTCCATCTTCTGTCTCCATGCAGTCCTCTTATGAGGAGATCACAGGTGAGGGGCTACTGAAAAACAACAGAAGCTCTCAAAAGATAATGCATCAGAAAGTCTACTACTACACATTGCTGTTCTGGTTGTGCAGCCACCTAGCCCTAGAGTTCTATGGTCCACAAAGTAATGATGGTTAAGGAATACCTATGAGTTGAGTATCCTGATCCAGAGTCCAGATCTCTTGGGACTCTCCATTTATACTTTATTGTTGTTGCTGGGCAAATTTACAGACACAGAGTGAGTGGGAGCCTTTAGGGTTGGTCAGGTAGTAGATGATATAAACTGCAAACCCCGTTATCAATCACAAGACAATAATAATTCACAAAGTTTCTTTTTACCTCATCTACCTGCACTAGATTTAGTTTGATAAGCTGATGGTATTATATGATATATAATATATAAGATAAATGATATATACATTAACCCATGTATATATGCATGTATATATATAAGAACATATGTGTTGTTGTAATAATATAATAGTGTAGTAATATGCCCATATATACAATATGCCCAATATAGTAATGTACTAATATGCCCATACATACAATATGCCCAATATAGTAATGTAGTAATATGCCCATACATACAACACTCATACATATATGTGATAGATGATAGATGATAATCATGTGGATTGACCAAGCCAGTTGTTAGGTACATAGACAATATATAGGCAGATCAATAAATGGTCAAACGTGGATTATCTTCTATCAACTAGGGCCTAGCAAAAAGCTAATCATCACAATCCCATACCTATTATACATTCCTTCCTCACCTCCACTAGTTAAGACACCTAGTTTCCTTCAAAGTTCATTTTTGCTCCATGACTTTTTTTGTAGGTTTTTTGCAAGGCAAATGGGGTTAAGTGGCTTGCCCAAGGCCACACAGCTAGGTAATTATTAAATGTCTGAGACCGGATTTGAACCCAGGTGCTCCTGACTCCAAGGCCGGTGCTTTATCCACTACGCCACCTAGCCACCCCCCTCCATGACTTTTTGTAACAATCCCTACCCCTAACAACTGTTAGTGCCTCTTCCTCAACCAAAAAATAATCCATTGTATTTTTTATATTTACATTGTTCATTATGCTTTGTATAGAGTAACAACAGGGAATTGTGAATAGACAAATAATTTATTATAAAAGGAATAATTTTAAAGACTTTTACATACTAAAAAGAATAAAATGAGTGGAATCAAGAGAACAATTAATACAATAGTAATAATAATTTTTAAAAAACTTTTTAAAGCTGTAAGAATGGTGACTAATACAATAAGTGATTTTTTAATTCACCAATAGATAAATGTTTACTGAGGATTCAATATTTTTAATACAACAAACTCTCTTCTCAAGGAATTTATACCCTAAAAGGAGAAACAGCATAAATATTTATTCATATGCACAAAATAAATAGATGCAAAGTCAGGGCTGTGCTGGATCCAGCTCACATTGACTTGTTTAGTTTTCAGTGTGAGCATTTATACCTCAGAAATCAGAAGGTGCTCTTTATTTTTTATTAATTGTGTTGACTTACTAAAGTGATGAAGAAATTTTTAATAATTCAGATTCCACATTAAAATGTGTTGTGCATAATTTCCCCCACAGTTAGTTGTTAAAACATTTACCTGAATTTGGCTCTGAAAATTCAAAATAAATATAAGATACGTAGTTACAAAATAGTTACTTGTGTCATCCTATATCTCTCCTACTCTTTGTAGATAAATGCCTCAAAAAGGCCATCTGCAACAGGTACCTCCATTTTCTCTCTTCTCTCATACTTCTTAAGCTCTCATATTCCAGCTGCCTTCCTTATCATTCCACCAAAATCGCTCTCTCCATGGTTGCTAATAAACTCTCAGTTGCCAAATCCAATTGTCTTTATTCAATGCTCATTCTCCTTGATGTCCCTGTAACCTTTGACACTGCAATCACTTTTTGTTCTTTGATATTCTCTTTTCTCTAGGTTTTCAGGACATTACTTTCTCCTGGTTTTCCTCCCACTTATAGGATCTCTCCTTCTCTACATCCTTTCCTGGATCTACTTCTAAATCATGTCCTCTAACTGGAAGGGTCCCTCAAGGTTCTGCCCTGGGCCCTCTTCTCCCTTGATATTACTTCTCTTGGTGATTTCATCAGCTCCCATGAATTTAATAACCATTTCAGATCTACCTATGCTTCCCCAAACTCTCTGTTGACCCCAATTTCACATTTCTAACTGCCTTTCAGACATTTCAAATTGAATGTTTAATAGACATCTTAAATCCAATGTCTCTAAAAAGAATTTCTTTCCCCCAAATTCTCTCTCCCTCCTACCTTCCTTTGACTGTTACAATACATTTATATTTGTATATTTAACTGCACATATATATACTTACATATGTATATAGATACACATATACATAAAATATTTATGCATATACTCATGTATAGGTTTTTATGTAGACACATATATGATAATTGAAAGATGATAGTCACATGGGTTGAGCAAGCCAGTTGTTAGGAACATAGAAACTTCCCAACATATGATTGGATCTCCTCCCAGTCCCTTGGGTTCACAACCTAGGAACCATCCTGGATTCCTTACTATCTCTCATCTCCCTCCCCTATATCCAAGCTAATGCAAAGGCCTGATATGTCTCCCTTATTTCCTGATACTACCACCTCTCTAGTAGAAGCCCTCATTATTTCATGCCTGCTGGTAGGTTTGCCTGTCTCAAGCCTCTCTCCCCTCTAATTCATTCTCCATTCAGTAAGTGATTTTCCTAAAGTTTATGTCTGACCGTATCACCACCACCACTATCCCCTATTACCCCTATCACTGTCTATTGCTCCCAGGAGCTCTCTGGCTTCATAATCTATCCCTTCCTTCCTTTCCAGTTTTCTTACATATTACTCCATGACAAATCATCTTTGATCCAGTGACACTGACCTACTGACTGTTCTGGGAAACAAAATACTTCATCTCTGCTCTGGACATTTTCTCTGGCTGCTCCCCATGACTTTAATACTCTCCCTCCTTAACTCTATCTACTAACTTCCTTTAACTCAACTAAAATTGTAATTTCTACAGGAAGCTTTTCCTATGCCCTCTTAATTCTACTGTCCTCCCCTATCAATTATTTCCTATTTATCATATATATATATATATGTATATATACATATATATATATATATATATATATATATATATATATATATATATAGCTTGTTTAGTATATATTTGTGTGAATGCTTTAAACATCTTTAGGGCAAGGACTGCTTTTGCATTTTTTTGTATTTTTTTTGTATTTTGTATTCCTAGTCCTTAGCTGAATGTCTGACACATCATAGGCTCTTAATAAATTGATTAATTGAGTTAGTAAGGAAAGGCATTGCCAGTTGGTAGCATCAGGAAAGTCTTTGCAAAGAAAATGATGTCCAAGCTCTCTTATAAGAAATTAGCATTCTATGAAGTAGAAGTGGAAAAAAATATATTTCAAGTATGGGGGACAACCAAGACACAAATATATAAGATGGAATGAAGAATATCTGTTGTATAGACTATACATACCAGTCATCTGAATGGTCTACAAATCTTATCAGTTTGAAAATATGAGACAGCAAGTACAAATAATTGAGTTGGATACTGAAATAAAGAGGAAGGAAGATAGCTAGGTTGCTTTCAGAAAATTTCTCCCAGAAATAAAGACCCATAATTTTTATACTAATTTTTACTGATGCTGCTGTATGCCTGAGAGTTATAGAACATAGAGATATCCAAATAATTAAAACTAAGTATCATTGGGAAGACAATGGAAAGATACATGATTGATGGCAACTTATGACAAAGAATAATAATAGGATAAGTAATACTAGAATGAGAAAATATTAGAATAAGAAATTCCAACAAGAAAATATAAAATTTTTAAAATAAAATAAACATGCCATATGGCAAGGAGATAAATATCCATTGGAGGAATTGTGTGTTCCAGAAGGCCTCCAGTTTATTGAGTAAATTCTTCTCTCTTTATGTGAGAGAAGTCCAACATCCTTGTTTCACAGATAAAGAAACTGTGTCATGAAAAGATTAAGTGCCTTGCAATGGGTTGAACAGCTAATGTTGTCTGAGGTGGGAATCCAAGGTTAGTGGTCAATCCACTACACTTTAATTGGTATATGTATTTTTGGAGGGAGAATATGCATAGATGAGAACACAAATGTCCTTGAGTCTTATTTTCACATCAGAAATTACATTGTTGTTCTAAGGACATATTTTAGGCTTCTTTTCCCTGAAATTACTAGTAATAGTTTCTTGGTGGAAGAAATAAAAGTGCCCAAACTTTATCTTTCCCATTAAACTCTGAATTTCCAAATTCTAAGTGAATCAACAGTACTAGATTAACCAGCAGATTATTAACATGCAAACTTGATGGAAGCAAATTATCTGCCCAGATGGCACAAGTTTCAAACTCTGGGTTCACAACCTTGCCTATCCCTCATTTTCTTTGATTGCTCTGCTAATGCCCCAGCCTCGTAGTCCAGGACTCCAAATCCTGAGACAGGATTGACAAATTTATTCAAATGAGTATACATCCTCAGTGGTTGCAATTTTGGAGGTCTTTCAGATGCCATCAGGTCTAAACCCAAAGCCATTACCTTGTGTCTTAAGTTATCCTGGATGCACATCACTGCATAGTTCTATCCTCTGTCAGATATTCAAGTCCTTCACAACTTGGTCCCAAACTACATGTTCCATACATATGCATATTACACATAAATATACACATGTATATTATACATATTATTCATACCCAGACACATATACATATATACCTTTACACATATATATGCATGCATAAATATTTTCTTCATCACATCCTAGGATCTGGTCAAACTAGTCTTATTATAGCTCAAACAGATATGATATTTCATTTATGTCCATACCTGGGCATTGACTGTTTTTCATAATTAGGATTCACACTCTTCCTTATTCCCCCTTTTAGAATCACTAATTTCCTTCAAAGTCTAAGTAAGTCATTTGCCAATTCTCCCTCTCCAGTGCCCCTCACTCCTCCTAAATTATCTTGCATTTGTGGACTTATTTTGTGCAAATATATGCATGTATATAAATGTATGCAAAATATAATATATATTTATATTCCTGTATATTTATTTTATATATGTACATATATGCTTATGTATATGTATGCTTTACTATATAAAGTTTATGTGTATATTTTCATATGTTTAGTATATATTTATGTTTTTTCCTTACTCCTCAAAGGCAGACACTGTCGTTTTTTTTGTCTTAATATCCACTAATTTAATTTAAATCTGTAGGTTTTCATTTGGGAGGGTTCTGTTAGTGTTAAGAAAAACTACTGGTCAACCATTAGTACAATGTAATGCTTATCTTGCTATCAAAGTTTCAGATTCAAGATTTAAGTTGATTTTTCTGTTGAAATGCTAGATGTTGAGACTAACTGCTATGCCAGTGCTCAAGTGATTGAACCCACTAGTACATCTGTTTGAATATTTCTGCTATGCTGCCTTCTTATTGTCCTATAATGAATTTTAGCTTCTCTGTAACCTGTTTCCTCCAGAGGAATGGTTAGTCCTTTTTGAGATATTTGATAGCCCTAATTCTCTATTTCATCTCTTTTGTAAGTTAGGCTCACTGTCACAGACAGTCAGCTAATCGGCAAAAGCCATTAGGTCAAATCAGTCTTTTGAACTACTTTGCTTTTGTCTCAATGACCACTTTCTAATGTCTGGCTACTATTTGGGTTTTGGTAAGACAATTCCTTTTTACTGTCATCATGTTCCTGACTGGGAGCATCACATTGATTAATTACCCTAAAGCTCCATTTTAGTCAAGACTGGAGGGACAGGATGAACCTGATGACCTTTTTATATTCCCCTAGTTGCACCCCAAAGATTATTCCATATTCATTGATTTTCTGATATTTTTATGGATCTGTGATCTCATCCATTTGAGTGTCCCCTCCATGCTCACATCCCATGAAATATTTTTTCCTTTCCCTTCCATAAATTCTCCATGGGGAAAATCTACCTACCATCTTTTAATATCAAATGGAAATACAAACACAAGTTCAGGCTGTTCATCTGTTGTTACAATCACTGAATAACTACTCTAAAGGGCATACCCTTTACCAGGCACACATAAAAATGGATCATAGGATTTGGGGCTTGGGGTGGGGAGAAGGGGAGTGATTTTTAGCTATCATCTAGTTCATAACTCCCTTATTTTATGTATTATTGAGGTTATCTTCTATGATACTTCTTGTATAAAAGTCATCCTTGAAAATATTCTATAGTTTGATGGCATATACTATGCATCTTTCCATTGATCTTTGGTCAACTGAAATTTGGATTCTTCCAAGAATATAATGTTTCCTAATGGGCAATCATGGAATTAAGGGGAGAAAATGATGTTTCATACTGCATTTCAATTGTAGGGAAAAGTTTGAGATCACTGAAAGTGATGTTTAGTTTCCAAAATGAAATTCCTTAAGCCAGTCATTCAATTCTGGTCCCCACTCTTTATTCAAGATGTGTGCAAGCTAGAGATTGAGCTACTGTCTATCCAAATGCATGTCCTGATATGGGTTTTTATTCAAGAAGAATCTACTTAGCTTTTTATGCTTTTGTTTTTATTTTTTCTTCTGTGTGAATTAATTGGAAGAATGATTTTTTTGGTGATGATGTATTTTATTGAAGAAATTCTAATTTTCTAGAGTTTAGTTCAATTAGTCCAATGCATGCACCAAAAGGACCAGTACCAGTTATAGTTTATCTTCTTTGATTTGATGAATACCATTTAGTGATCTTAGTTCTAACTTTTGGTGATTTTTTTTCCTTATTACTCAAAGAATCATTACTAAAACTCATGACTATAGTTTAATCTATCAAAGAATTGTCAAAAATCTTGTATTATCCCCATACACAGGAAGTGAAAACAGTTCCCAAAATTGCACAGTTCCACTTAGTTAAATGATCATTTTTAGTAGCCAAAAAATGACATCCATAATCAGATCTTATATCCTACATATCTCTCAGTCTACTATATGACTTGACCACAAAGATATAAGACTTGCTGCTGGAAATAATCTAAGAGAGACTCCCTCTTCCACTTTCATGTCTTCCTAAACTATACCCTCAATGCATACATTGACCATTAATTTTTTAAAAAACTATTCAAATAAAATTACACTAAAGTCTTTCTATAATATTTTATCATTGCACAGATCTTGAAGGTTATACCAGAGATACAAAAGATTGAGGTATTTATATCCTAGCCCAAATCATAGGAGTATCTTCATATATGTAGACTGAGAACCATAATTAATACTTAATAAATGTTTATTTATTAGTTAATTGATCAGACTAATTTAATTCAGAAATATTTATTCTACCAAGTGACTAGAAGGTAATGGATATTTTCAGCATTTTCAGCATTCATATGAGAATAACTTTCAGTGGTTATCTTTTAAGTGGTATTTCCTATTAAGAGGGTCCAACCATGCTAAAAAATAGCCAGAGATACCTCAACTATTCAAGTAAAAAATATAGAGTTGTTTCCTATATGACCGTGGACAAGTCACTTAACTTCCTTGGGTATCAATGTATTCAGCTATAAAATGAAAAGGTGAAATTAAGGAACCTCTAAGAGCTGTTCTAACCCTAGGCCTATGACTTTTGATCAAAAATATGAATCATTAGGTACTTGTGTTTTTAGGCCACTTCATTGGTTGTTGTTGGGAATAGTATAAATCATATGCTTTTCCATTCATTTATTCAATAAAAATATTTAAATGGGAATAGAAAATGATGTTCTCATCTCCATACCAAAATTTGGGCTAGTAACTATATTAGGACCCTCTTTGTTTTCATATTGCCTTAAAATATCTAGGGATCAGGGCAGCTAGGTGGCACAGTGGATAGAGCACTGGCCCTGGAGTCAGGAGGACCTGCATTCAAATCCAGCCTCAGATGCTTAATAATTGCCTAGCTGGGTGACCTTAGGCAAGTCATTTAACCCCATTGCTTTAAATTTAAAAAAAAGGATATCTAGGGTTTCACATTTTTCCAATAAATATATCTCTTATGAACATATATATATATATATGATCTACTTCTGACTATCTAAACTCTATAAGGTATACCTATAATAATATAATCTTATTCCTTTTAATCAGCAAAGAATGGTAATTTTCATCTTAGGAAATCCAATGCTGTTTTTCTTAAATACGCACATTACTTCTATTTGCATAAGGAACTTTTACAAGAGGAAGAAATTATCTAAGAATGTTCTAATTTAAGGTATCCTCACAAATAACCTTTCTACAATTCCTTTCTACTCCTGAATAATTTATTATTGAAAAGTGTTCATTATTTTTGAAATGAATCACTTTGGTTTCCATGCATAAGAACTTAAAAAAATAATGCAGCTAGGTGACTCAACAAATAAAGCACTGGCCTTGAAGTCGGGAGGTCTTGAGTCGGTCAAGTCACTTAACCCTGATTGCCTCACATCCAGGGCTATCTCTAGTCATCCTAATTCATTTCTGGCCATTGGAGTCAGATGAACCCAGAGGAGAAAGTGAGGCTTGTGACTTTGCCTAGCACCCACCTCACTCAAATCCAATTTGTGGATTTGCACATGTCATGGCATCATCTCCCTGATGTCATGGTCTTCTCTGTGAACAAAGGACAAAACAACAACAACAACAACAAGAACAACTTAAAAATAAAGAGTAAGAGATGAAATAGGAAATAAAATTTATTCAGTTATGCTTTTAATTTCTTTACTAATTTTAGTCATCTAAATAATAGTCGATATCAATTGGTTATTCTTAGTTATTGTTTCATCATTAGCTAAACAAAATGAGACAATCATGTGACCCCCCACAGTTCAACTAGACTGACAAACATTTTCCATAGAGGGAAGTCATAGATAATCCATGCATGCAGGTTAAGCCAAGCAGCACATGTGAGAGTAAGGCTGAAAGATGATTTTGAATGAATTGAGTGTAAAGTTCAGAGCCATGATAAATTATCCATTTAGTTTACTTTTTTCTAAACCTTAGGGTAGCAGGGTAATATTACAGTGTCCCAGAATCAGAATCATGGTCTCAGAGAAGGCATTGAAGTATTCCATTGACAATCCGTTACCTAGCTTATGCAGTATCCCTGATAAGTGGTCAGATACCCAATCTTATTTCAAGACCCTTCCCCTCCAGTTAAGAATAATCTACTCCTTCTCAAAGACAACCCATTCTTCTTTCAGACATCTCTAATTAATAGGAAATTTCCCCATATAGCTATCAAAAATTTGCCTCTGCAACTTTTCCAAGAACCATGTTTGTTTTTTTTTGGAAAAATTTTTTTCAGAACATGAGGACTTAGAGCATATCAAGTCAAAAACCATTGAATTTTTAAAAAATGAAAATTATTGGTTATTTCCTGGTAGGAAAATTAACTTAGTTGTCTGTTTGATGGGCCAGTCACCATAACCTAGGCTAAGAAGTACAACCTGTAATATGAAAATATTATGGTTTTAAGAAGTTATTTAAAGAAATATTCATCAACTGAAATCATTCCAGGCTCTTCTAGTCTGACAAGCTTTCAATTATTCCTTAGTGACAAGACAATATGCTATCAAACCAAAAATTCCTCTTCCTATTCATTGTAGAATACAGGAGAAATCATGGTCAGAATAGCATACCATCAGATATAGTTAATATAATGCTCCATTTTGCTGACTTGTTTTTTTAATTATTTCATTAGGTAAGGGAAATATACATATATATATATATATTTCAGAAATAAGTGTGCTCTTAGAAAACAATAAAAAGTATCATCAGATAATCATAATATTATAAAAAAATAAATACTTCCAGATTATGGGAACTTGAATTATTTTATCAGTTAAGTAGCTAACAACACTGCTTATCTGCTAGTAAACTTTTGGTTTATCTCTACATTCTTTCAAGAATCAACATTTATCTATGTTTAAAAGTAGGGTGGTCAATCTCTCCACTGAACAGACTTAATTTAAGATGATATTTGATTCTATTAGGATTATTTAGGTCAGCATCCCTAATAGGAGGGTTATAATCTTCCACTAAAATCTTGTATAAATATTTATTCTAGTATAAATGTAAACCTGGGCTTATGAAGATCGTCCTATGATCCTATCAAATTAGAAACACATGGAGACATATAGCCTTAGTTATGCATATGGCCTGCTTGGAATTCATATCTGTCATCTAAGGGCAATTCGAGCTTTTTTGTCTCCTAAGGTTTTTTCTCCCCAAAATAAGAAGATGGAGTCTGCCATACTATAAGTCAGTGACCTTATTTGTATTCCTTGCAAGTTCTGGGATATATTATTAAAGAAATGGTTTGTGAGCTTTAGAAAACCAGTATAGCTTCAGCAAGAATAGACTTCGCCAGATTAACCTCATTGTATTTACTGGCAAAAGTTTTTAGACAGGGAAGGGCATCAGCTTTTATGTAGCACCTACCATGTGCCAGTCACTTTGCTAAGCATTTTTACAAATATTATTTCATCTGATCCTCACAACAGCCTATGAGAGATGTGCAATAATTATTGTCATTTTACTGACTAGGAAAATTAGGCAAGAGGTTAAAGACTAACCAACCCACCTCGGGTGACATAGCTGGTAAGTTTCTGAGATTGGATTTGAACTGGGATCTTCCTAACACTAAGTCTAGTGCTCTATCTATTATGCTACCACTTGCCTCTCATAGATCAAATTTCCCTAATAAAATTATTCATACTATCTTCATGGACAAAAATGAATTTTTGAGAGTATACACAGGGATTTTTTTTTAAGACATTTAATTATGAGATCAAAAAGCAGTGATTAATGGGATACCAACTTAGAGGTAGTCAGTAGTAGAGTACTTCATCCATCTGTTTTTGGTCTTACATTGTTAGCAATTTGGAATGAGATAGAAGATGCTTATTGTTATTGCTATTTTCAGATTTACAAGTGACAGAAAGCTATGGGGGGAATATGTAAAAACTAGGTGATAGAGTCAAAATACAGAAAGATCCAAACAGTCTAAAATGATGCTATATAAATAAACTTTAATAGACATAAATGTAAAGATGGATCAAAAAGATCAACTAGCATTTTTCAGCTAAAAATATAGGGCTTTTAAAAGAATATAAACTAGAAATTAGTCAACAGGATCTGACGTAAGCCTTAAAAAGTTAAAACTATGCTAGGATTTGTTAAAATAAGGATGATGTACAGAATGAGGGAGATCATGTACATCTAGATTGTAGTATTTGGTGTCAGGTTCCATATTTTATAAAGGGCAGAAAAAACCAGAAGAGGGCAATAGAAGTAATTAGGAACTCGTGATAATGTCATAGAATCAGTTGAAGGAATTGGGAATAATTAACCTGAAAAGGAAAAATTATATTGGCTACATGATAACAGTCTTTTTTTTTTTAGGTTTTTGCAAGGCAAATGGGGTTAAGTGGCTTGCCCAAGGCCACACAGCTAGGTAATTGTTAAGTGTTTGAGATCGGATTTGAACCCAGGTGCTCCTGACTCCAGGGCCAGTGCTTTATCCACTATACCACCTAGCCACCCCGATAAGTCTTAAGATATTTGAAGGGCTGTGATGTGAAAGAAAGATTAGGTTTGTTTTTCTTGGATTCAGAGATTAGAAATAAGAGTCAAATGTGAAAGTAATCATCAAGAAGATGATTTAAGTTTGTTGTATGGGAGAAAAAAAATAAGAAAAATAGGACCTGTACAAAAGTGAAATGGACTGAGTAGGTGATTTTTCCTCTCCCTCAACCACTACCATCACTGGGGGACTTCAAGCAGAAAGAATGATCTCATAGGTTCCTTTCAACCATGATTCTCTAAATTCTTTGTGTGAATGAAAGTAAAAGTATTCTCACAATATTTATTTATTTAATTACAGAGGTATATAACACCTTCTAAAGATCATTTAGTCTATGCTTTGCATTAGCTGCATGTGCCCCTTGCTCTATTCTGTAATATTTATATTATGAAATAGAGGAACAGAAAGCATAGTTGTATTTTTGTATATTTTTTGTTTTGTCCTGATACACTGATGCCATCAGGGAAAAAATGCCTTTAACTTGAACTCTTTAATACCATCTTTTAAAATAATCTTAGTAAACATCAACAAACAAGAACATTTCAAGTTAAAAAGAAGATTATAAATGAAACTGTGGGTCTTTATCACATATGGATTGAATTTCTATTGATAAATTCTGTTTTAAACATCATCTACATTTCACAATTTATTCCTTCTCCAAATTTCTCTTATAACGAAAAAAAAAGAAAAATAATTCATTGAAATTAAGCAACATATTGTAAAAACTGACACTCATAGTACTCTTCTTCTGCAAAGAATGGAGAAATTACTTCTCATATCTCTTCTATGAGACCCAACTAGGTCATTATAATTTTGCAGTTTTATGTTTTGATTGTTTTATTCTTGTTGGTCTTTCCATTAAGTCCTCTATAGTTGATTCCCAATTCAGTTTACTTGATTTTGCATCAGTTCATGTGTTTTTCCATGCTCTTTTATAATCCTCATTATGGAAGAACATTATACTGTTCTTACAACTCAATTGTTCCATTACATTACACACTTTCATTACATTCATAGCCTCAATTTGCTTAGCCAATCCTCAGGCATAAGAATAGCAATAGCAATAAGCAATATTTGTGCCAGGCATTATTATTATAAGAACTTTACAATTACTATCTCATTTGGTTCTCACATTAACCCTGGATTGAATTATCCTGCTTTTACAATTGAGAAAACTGTGGCTGACACATTAAATGACTTGCCAGGACCATGCAGCTAAATGAGTCTAAGACCAGATTTGAACTGTCTTTCTAAATCCAAACCCCAGCAATGTTATCACTGCATGACCTAGCTGCCAGCAAGCCATCTTTGCATATCTACTTTATCTTTCTGCTACAAAAAAAAATGCAGACAAAAAATGCAAAAAACCTTTTAAAAGTTTATTAAATTTAATAATATACCTCAACATTACTTTGCTTTACTGTTTTCCTATGAACTTATGAAATATGTATTTACATAATTTGCCAAGACTCTTTTCTTTCACCCCATTGATTTTGTATCACTATAACCACCCCCACATGAAAAAATAAAAGCCTTACTTTGTAAAAACTAAGTATAGTTCAGAAAAATAAATCCATACCTTTATCATTTATGAAATGATATGTTAGGATAGATCACTTCATTGATCAGAATTCTTAAGTCTTTCAAAGTTATTTAATTTTATATTACAGTGTTTATTGTATAAAATGTTCTGGTTCTACTTATTTCACTTGTATCAGTTCACACAAATCTTCCCAGAATTTTGGAAAAAAATTTCTTTCATCATTTCTTATAGGTGTAACAATATTCTATTACATACATTAAAGATAATTTGAGCAGCTAAGTGGCATAGTATATAGGGCACTGGTCTTGGAATCAGGAGGACCAGAGTTTGAATTCAGTCTCAAAAAAATTACTAGTTGTGTGACCTTGGGCAAATTACTTAACCCTGATTGCCATGTATCCAGGGTTTCCTCCAATTAGCTTGATTCATGTCTGGCCACTGGAACCAGATGGCTCCAGAGGAGAAAGTAAGGCTGGTGACTTAGTACAGCCCCCCCCCACTCAAATCCAATTTACATACTTGTCAAGATATCACTTACCTGATGTCATGGCCTTCTTTGAGAATGAAGGACAAACATCATCATCAAATATAATTTATTCAGATGTTCCCCAGTTAATGGGTGTCTATTTTATTTCCAATTTTTTTGGCCTTTATCTTTTTATTGACTTATTTTCATATATATGCACATGTGTAATTTTTAGTTACAAAATCTCTTTCGACCCTCCCTTTCCACACCCCTCCCCTCAGCAGTGAACAATCAGGATAGCATTTTATCTCCATGTTCTTGATGGAAACATATACAGATTACTCATTTTCTGTATGAGGAATAAGGATTAACAGAAAGGGATACATAAGAGATAATTTTTATACATTTTTCATCAGATTTTTGATTCTTCTCTTATTTTGTTTACCTCTGGATGGGGATAACATTGCCCATAGCCAATATAATAAGTTTGTTCTGGCTTTCTGAACTGCTAAGAGGAGCTACTTCCACCAAAACTGTTCACCTCAAAATGTTGTCAATGTGTACATTGTTCTCTTGATTCTGCTCCTTTCACTCAGCATCAGATCCTGTAAGTCATCCCATGCTCCTGTAGAGTCCAAGTATTTATGGTTTCTTATAGAAAAATAATATTCCATAGTATTCCTGTTCCATTACTTGTTTAACCCCATTCCTGTACCATAACTTGTTTAACCTCAACTGATGGGCATCCCCTCAATTTCCAATTCTTTGCCACTACAAAAAGAGCTGCTGTGAATATTTTGGAACATGTGGGACTTTTCCCATTTTCTATGATTTCTCTGGATATAGGTCTAGTATTGGAATTGCTGGGTCAAAGGGAATGAACAGTTTTATTGTTCTTTCCACATAGTTCCATATTGCTCTCCAAAAGGTTGGATCTGTTCACAACTCCACCAGCAATGCATCAATGTCCCACTCCTCCCACAACTTCTCCAACACTGATCACTTTCCCTTTTTCTCATTGTAGCCAATCTAAGAGGTCAAGGTGATACCTTCAGTATTTTTTGGCAAGGCAATGGAGTTAAGTGACTTGCCCAAGGTCACACATCTTGGTAATTATTATGTGTCTGAGGTCGGTTTTGAACTCAGGTCCTTTTGACTCCAGGGCTGGTGCTCTATCCACTTTGCCACCTAGCTGCCCCCAGAGTTGTTTAATTTTCAATTCTCTAATCAATAATGAATTGGAGCATTTTTTCATATGATTATATAAAGCTTTAATTTCTTCATTTGAAAACTGTCTTCATATTCTTTGACCATTTATCAACTGGGGAAAGATTTGTGACTTCAGCTCTCGTAATCAAGTGAGGTAGCTCTATCACAGCTCTGATTATTTGACTAGTAAAGATATCACTCTTCCAAAATGTATCACTGTTTCAAATGATTTTTTTCTCTTTCTTTTTTTCTGGTTTATTTATTTCATATTATTACAGTAATCTTGTTGTGAGAGTAAATATAAACCCACTCACCCAAAAAAGAAAGATGAGAAACCTCAGGAATAGTGAGAGAGAAAAAAAAATACATATTTCAGTCTGTGTTCAGATTCCAATGGCTTTGCCTCTGGAATGAGTTGCCTTCTTTATCGTAAGTCCACCAGAGAAGTTGCTTCAATATTTTTCCCACAGTTGTTATTACTAGTTGTATTTCCCCTCCATTCTATTCCTTCCCAGTCTCATTTATTCTATTCTTTCTCTCCTCTCACCCTGTCCCTGTTCAAAAGTGTGTTGTATTTGAGTACCCTCTCCCATGATCTTCCCTCTCTCTTCTATCACCTATTCCCCCCCATTCTCCCTTATCCTATCCCTTTCCTCTCATTTTTCTCTAGGGTAAGATAGATTTCTATACCCTATTAAGTGTGTATGTTATTTTGTCTCTAACCATTTATGATGAGATGAAGGCTCGCTCATTGCCCCTCACTCCCCCATTCCACTCCATTGCAAAAACTTGTTCTTGACTCTTATGTGAAATATCTTATTCCCTTCTTCTCTCCTTTCCCTTCCTCCCAGTACTTTCCTTTATCATTCATTGACTTCATCTTTTTACTATATTATATCATTATTTTCAGCTCCTTCCTGTGCCTTGTCTATATATGCTCCTTCTAACTGCTCTTACAAATGAAAAAGTTCATATGAATTATCAGTATCTTCTTCCCATGCAGGAATACAAACAGTTCAACATCATTAAGTTCCTCATAGGTAGAGGTCTGTCCTCTCTATAGTTCACCTGTACTCCTGTACTTGGAGATCAAACTTTCTGTTCAGTTCTGGTTGTTTCAATAGGAAAGTTTGAAAGTCCCCTGTTTCATTGAAAGTTCATCTTTTCTCCTGAAAGAGAATGTTCAGTTTTTCTGGGTAGTTGATTCTCAGTTGTAAACCAAGATCTTTTGCCATCTGGAATATCATATTCCAAGCCCTAATTGTTTTTCAAAGTCTCTTTTGAGCTCATCCATAGCCTGAGTCCATTTTCTATTTCTCTTGGAGATTTTGGGTACAAAAGCTTCGATTTTGTCATCTTCTGAATCTTCCATGGGACCAAAGTAATTTTCCATGTTCATATTCTTTTTTCTTTCGTTTGCTTATTTCCTCAGCCTATTCTTGATTTACTGCACCTCCAAGGGTTGGGTGGGGGGGTGGGAGTTGGGACAACCCCGTGGGACCTTAATTCCTCCAAGGTCTTGTGAGAGGCTCTGAGTTCAAACTGCAACCTGGATTTAAGTGTGGGCAAACAGATGGGACCCACAACCCCCTTACCATCTATGAGCTGAGAGCTCTGGATGTGCTGGATGGCTTTGCCGATACCCACTGAAGGTTCTCACCATAGGGCTGCTCTGAGGCTTGCGCTGGCTCCACACTCTCTTTGGTGAGGCATAGTTCTCTCACCACCCCTTCAAGCTGTTCCCAGTGATCCTGGACAGGAGGTCTGGAAAGTGCCCCCCTCTGCCACAAACTCAGGTGCTCCAGGGATCTAGGCACCCTGCTTGGCTGTACTGTACTGCAGCTGCTGCTGCACTTGCAGCAACTCTTTCCAACCCCTAGTCCCAGTGAAACAGACCTTTCCCATGGAACTTCTAAGTTGTCTTGGACTGGGAAAATGTATCACTGAGTCTTTCTATGGGTTCTGCCCCCTCTAAATTTTAGCTAGAGTCATAATTTGATGGCTTTTGGAGTTTTGGGGGGAACAAGTTTCAAGGAATTCCTGCCTTCATACCGCCATCTTGGCTATGCCCCCTCAAATGACTTCTTGCATTATTGCCACTTGGTCTACACAATGGGTTGATTAACAATTCATGAACAATGCACTAGTGTTCTACTCCTCACATGGTCCCTCTAATGATTGTCATTTTCTTTTTCTTAAAAAATATTTAACAAGGCTAGGTGTGAAGTAAAACTTCAGAGTCATTTTCATTTTCAGCTATATTATTAGGAGTCATTTGGAACTTTTTACATGCTGTAGATGTTGATAGCTTGCATTTCTTCTTTTGAAAATTTCTTATTCTTTGCTCATTTATCTATTGAGGAATGGATTTTTTTGGATATTTTTATCAGTTTTAGATATTTTTATCAGTTCCTTCAAAAAAACTTACATGAAAGAAATTTGCTGCCAAACATGTTATATCCCCTGAATTAGCAATTTCTCTTTTAATTCTAACCACAGTAAACTTGTTTGTTTATTAAATTTGTATATTTTATCTTTTGGATCAAGAACTTCTTATATTGATGAAAGATATCTCCTTCCCTTCTCTAACTTTGCTTAGAATATGATATTTCACACCTAGACTATGTAATCATTTGGAACTTATGTATATAGTATGAGATTTTGGTCATAACCTATTTTCTGCATATTGCTTTTCAATTTTCCCCAGAAGTTATTATTGAATTTTATATGGTATATTTTATTTAAGAAAGTGTCTATGTATCAGAAGTTCTCCTTAAGTTTATCAAACACTATATCACGATGCTTGATTATTTCATAGTCTTGGATATCTAATTTGTTCCTTTGATCAACTTTTCCATCTTTTATTAATATCAAATAGATTATGTTTTGAAATATAGTTTGTACCTTTCATAGGCACTTTTCCAGTTCATTTTTCCTTTATTTCCCTTGGGATTATTCTACTCAATTCTATAGAATAACATTTTGGTACCTTAGTATGTCTTTGAATTTATAAGTTTGTTACATAGTATTGTTATTTTAATTATATTGGCACAGTCTGACAGGCAGCAATCAGCACTTATACAGATACTTAAAATTTGCTTTACTTCTGTATTTGAATGCTTTGCAATTATAGTGAAATAATTTTAAGGGAAAATTTGCTAGTAAACCCCAAGATAATATGCATACTGTAGTTATTTTTAATGAAAGTTCATTTTAAATTTTTGCAAGGTATTAGTGGTAATATATGGATTAAGTTTATTTTTTATTCTGCTACTTGACTAAAATAGTTCTTTCAATTAATTTTAGTTGACTCTCTAGGATTCTTTAAGGACACAGTTTTATTATCTTTAAAAAAGGACTTAAAGCTTATTTACTACATGCCAGGAACTATTCTAAATACAAGGAATTCAAAAATAGTAAAAAATGAACCCTACACTAAAGGAGTTCATGTTCTAAAAACAGAGACAACATGTGAACAAATACATGAAATACACACACACACACACACACACATATATATATATTATATTATATATATATATATATATATATATATATATATATATATAGAGAGAGAGAGAGAGAGAGAGAGAGAGTAGATGGAAGATAATCCTTGAAAGAAAACATTGAAAGTAGTAAAAGGCATCAGAAAGACCCTTCTGAAGAAAGACCTTCAGAAGAAAATTGCATTTGAGTTGAGTCTTGAAGGAAGCCAAGGAACCCAAGAGGCAGAGGGGAGGGGAAGGGAATTCTAGGCAAGGCGGGGGGGGGGGGGGGTAATTAAGGCGAATGCAGAAAATGAAGAACCATGAGAGAAGCAGCAAAAAAAAAAAAAAAAAAAAAAAAAAACCAAGTGTCTCTGGATGGTAATACAGGTCGAGGAATAAAATCCTAGAAAACTGAAAATGTAAGAAGGGATCAGGTTGTGATTAGCTCTAAATGTCAAATGGGATTTTATATTTTAACCTGCAGGTAACAGGGAATTACTGGGATTTGCTGACCTATGATTTAGGAAAAATCACCTTAACAATGAGTTAAGAATCAATTGGGAAAAATGTCAAATCAAGGAGACCCATTAGAAAACTTGGGATCTAATAAAGGTCAATGCTGATGAGGATTTTAACTAAGATGGAGATAAAGCAAGCAGAAAGAAGAGAACATATATGAGATACTGAAAACATTAGAAAATAAAATTTAAAAACAGATTGAATATATGGATGCATGAGATGTAAGCCTGGGTGACTCAGAGGATGTTGGTGTCCTCAAAAGCAATATACTGTCATTGAAATGCATTTTTCTCCCCAATAGAATCCTTGTCTATTAACATTATTTGATTTTCTCTATTTTTCTCTCTCCATTTCCTTCAATACAACTCTAATTATTGTACAATACCTGAATTATTCATCTCATCACTCTGTGTTTGTTTAAGCAAATATGAGTGGGCATATCCTAGGATATAGGAAGCTCAATTTAGTAACTTACTAACTTAACGTAATGGCCCCTTTCCTCTGAGAATTGGTTTTGAAACTCACCCAGACTAACTCAGAGGAAACTCATTTTGACTGTAATGGCTACAAGTGTAATGAGATTAGGTTGACAGAACCTCCTTGGGGTTTTTTGGGGAAAGACTAAAATATATCAAATTAAAAAGCCCTTCCTCCAACCTGAGAATAACGCATGGGTAATAACTTGGAGTCCACTGGCAGTTTACTAGTATACAAAATATAGAATTTTATCTTCTTCTCACAAAGACTGCCTTTATACCAAATGGTAGCAAATAACTTGGGAGTATCAACTGTAATAACCAAATTTCTGGGTTGAGTTATTCCCAAACTTAGAAGGTCTAATAAGCATGCCAATAAGCCACACAGAGCAAAATACAGAGGTGCCTGATGTCAACCTGGGACCATCATCTTTTTCATTTCCTGATGTTCATGTGCATTTCATTAACTCATCAGCATAGTGGTTTCTACTATGCTAAGCTGTATAATATATGTCAAAATAATGGAGTGTGAGAGGTATTTGTGGGTGTGAGCACACTTGTAGGTGAAAAGACTCATCATAGACACATCTCTTAGTTTTCAAAACTTGGCTCACAAAATCATCTTCTCAAATACAAAGTGGTTCTGTCTTGTTCTAAGATTGACTTGGAAAGTTTCACAGAATCTCAGAATTCTGAAGTACTAGAATCTTAGTGGTCATCTGACTCAGCCCATAACTCCCCAAAGAATTTCCACAACAACATAGCGAACAAATGATTATCCAATCTTTTCTTGAAGACTTTCAGTGAGGGGAACCTAATACTATTCAAAACAGCCTATTTCATTGTTTCTTAGAAAGGTTTTCTGGAGTTTGTTTGTTTGTTTTGGGAATTTTTTTGGCTTCTTTTTTTCCTGACACCAATCTTATATTTGCTTTACTTGACATTATTTTCACATAATCCAAATTCTTACCTCTAAAGGCAAACAGGATAAATTTAATTCCTCTTCCATATGATAGTCATTCAAATATTTGACTATAGGTACCATGTTCTCCCTGGATCTTCTCTTCCCATTTCCTTCAACCCATCCTCACATAGCATGGGCTAAAGGACCTTTACCACCCTGATTCCTTTGTCACTCAATCAATATATAAGCAATATTAAGCACTTACCATGTCTTATGCACTGTGTTAAATGCTAGAGATTATAAAATTACACATTATTATTATTATTATTATTACCATTACATTATGATTACAAATAGATAGATTAAAATATTGTTTCTTTTTAATTTTTTTAATTTTATTTTTTATTTATGGAACAAAATATTTATTTCTTAACATTTCTATAGCACTTCAATGTTTGCAAAGTACTTTACAAATATTATCCCTTTTACAGTTTTTCTTTCTCTGGAGTTAAAACTGCAGTCTTAACTCTCTTGGACATTCTCCACAATGCCCCAGACACCTTTTCATTCTTGTTTAATTTTTTAACTACTCACTCTATTCCTAGGCTTCACACATTGAAAATACTCACTGTACCTGTAACCTCTCCCTCTGATATTTTGCAGATTCCTTCTAGAACCTCCATTTTAAAGAAGGGCCCAGGTCAACTGAAACTTCATTACTCTCTAGATCATAATTCTGTCTCTTCCATACTTTCTCTACAATGTCAGCCGAGTCTATCTCTCCCTGATCCTTTTTAGATCCCTCCTTTAATGGCTCCCTTTTATGTGCTTTTCCCCCTCTTTAGAATGTAAACTTCTTAAGTTCAGGGACACTCTTTTTGCTTGTATTTATATTCCCATTTCTATGCTTGACATGTAGTAAGTGTTTAATAAATTCTTGTTGACTCTATTTCATTCTATACTCACAACTCTGGAAGGAAGGTGCCGTTATCACCTTCATTTAATAGATGAGGAAACTGAATTGTGACTTGCTAGGATCACATAGCCAGGAAGTTTCTGAGGCTGTATTTAAAGCCAGGTCTATTTAATTCAAGTCTAGTTCTCTATCTATGGAACTGACTATAACTCACTTTCATATAACATTCATTCCCAAATATAAGTCCCACATTATTTATATTCACTTTTTAACAAAATTCTTTTAAAAAACCAATTTAGCAAATGAGTCAACCAACAAATCATGTCTTAAAAGCTTTGCAGTATCCTATATATATAGTTGCCATATTTCTAATTCTTTAAAAGGATGTATATTTTCTTCTTTTGTCCATGGTCAAGCTTTGTCATTGCAATTATAAAATGTTCATCCTTTTATTTTCTTTCTATTTATGATGTCCTACTATTATATATTTAAATATACGTAGGAGTAGCTAGGTGGCAGAATGGATAGAGCACCGGCCCTGGAGTCAGGAGTACCTGAGTTCAAATCCGACCTCAGACACTTAATAATTACCTAGCTGTGTGGCCTTGGGCAAGCCACTTAACCCCATTGACTTGCAAAAAACCTAAAAAATAAGCAAATAGATAAATAAATATGAACACAAATTTATATTTATATGAAGAAAAAAATATATATATGTACATATTTATTTACATGCATATATATGCATTTATATGAAGAAAGAACCAGAGAAACAGAGATGGACAAAGAGGAATTTTCCCACTTCTGCTCATTGCTCTTTGCTTCAGTTCATATAAATCACTTTATTACACTCATATTTTAGATGTAGATATATTATCTCTTTAAGAACAATGGAACTGAATTTATTATATAACTGTCATTCATGTGATTTATTGTTGATATACATGCTCTATTAAATTAGATAGCATATATTCTTCATAGAAATCATTAGAGGGGTGGCTAGGTGGTGCAGTGGATAGAGCACGGGCCCTGGAGTCAGGAGTACCTGGATTCAAATCCTGCCTCAGACACTTAATAATTAACTAGCTGTATCACCTTGGGTAAGCCATTTAACCCCATTTGCCTTGCAAAAAACCTAAAAAAAAAAAGAATTCATTAGACATTGAATTGTTTTCCATCTAGCTTTGTGACATAACTATTCCCTTTTTTTCCCATCTTGAGTATAAACAGAAGACCAGGGACCGGTTCTAATAATTCTTTGGTGGTATCCCCTCCTACAACTAGCTCACTGCTATGTGCAGTGCATGTAAGCACTAATTGAACGAATATAGGCAAGGAATTGTGGTTCAAAGAAAAAGCTTTTAGATTGGGAGGCAGGGTTTCTAATATAAGCTCTGCTCCTTATTAGTTCTATGCCCATGAGAAAGATATTTCATAACTCATTTAACTCATTGTCTTGTTTTTTCCCTTATGTAATGGGGAAAAATACATGAACAACCTTTAAGATTGTCTGAAGAACCATTTGGGGCAATATGTAAGAAACAGCACTGTGATGCAATTTTTTAGGTCATCACATGTAGAAATAACTAAGGTGTTAAAGCATTTCTCTGACCTGATACTAATTCCTCTCCTGGTCAAACAAGCTTCTGATTGGTGGGAGTCCTCTATATCAAGGTCACTCCAGATCCCTGATATGGTACTACAAGCACATCCTATTCCTTACGCATCCATTTCCACCTCCAACTCTGGAAAAAAATAATCAAATCAGCATGACCATATCTGAAAATGACCACCAATCACTTAATCTTTAAGATCTCTGCAATAGTTCTATGACTTCCCAAAATAAAACATCAGTTCTCTGCTTACTATTTTTCTATATGTTCTGTCTTTACCTATTGGAATGTAAGTTTCAAAAAGGCATAATTGCATCATTTAATACAATCTGGCACATAGTTAATACAAATAAATGATTGTTGGTCATTCTTAGATCTGGTGCATTTAATGCCACCAAAATTGTTATGGGGTATGGAAGAAAGCCTGGGTTCTTGAAGATTACTTCAGGGGAATACAGAATCTGTCAGGATTCATCAAGATGAAAATGCTTCAACTGTGAATCTGGCAACAGTATACTTGTTGTCCAAGCTATATTTGAAGAGGTTTAGGACTAGAAACTTGACCAATAAGAACTCCTGAGGCTTTGTTTGTTTTTGTCCATGGCAGCTCACAGAGGAGTGAAATGTGCATCAGCAGAGAGGGCATTCACATTGAGAAAATTAAGAAACCTGAAGTATTTTAGTATTCCATGGCAGTATGAGATCTTAAATGATTTCCAAAGATACTTAAACCAAAAGTGTTGCTAGTTTTTAGTGAAAATCTACCCCAATATTTGGCAATACTTTCCCCCCAGAAATAACAAAGGGCATCATGAATAACCTATTCTTTTTTCATAATATTTTCTCATAGTTTGATGATTTTATAATATTTATAGTAAATAGTTTTACAGTATCCTTTTTTAACTTTCCACCAAATTTTTATGATATTTGGCTGCTTTAAAAAGTCACCATAATCCCAGAAGTCACATCTAGGATTGTTACACAAGAAGTCTTAGATTGGATCTATGAAGCAGGGAGGTACATTGCCCTCCAAATATTTAGAACTTAGGTTTGTAATACATTGGAGTTTGAGGAAAAGTATACCAATGTCTAGAAGCTATTAATGGAACTTGAAATTCAATGAAGAGAGTCTTTCTAAAAAAGAGTTTTGATAGCTATGCTTTTGACTATGGATGGAAATAGCACAGCATAATTTCCTTTAAAATTGTTTCAATATTTTGAACCTCAGTGAAGAAAAATAAGGATGTCTCAATAGCCAAGAGACTTAGAAATGTTTTGATTATGTAGACTATGGAATTGTGCCAACTTGAGGAGATTTTGCTTTTCTATACTACTTTTAACAAATCTTGTATTACCACTATGATCTTTAAAGATCTTGACAGTAGTCATATGTTTTCACAATACCTTTTCATCTATCCTAGTTTAAATTTCTGGCTCATACTTTTTACTTGACAAGAGGGAAGATAAATGCTGAAAATATTTACCATGAGCCAAGCAGTAAAGGTGGTAAATAAGGTGCATCATTGCCTGAAAGACCCACTGGTGCTATTCCCAGGCTCTCTATTCCCTTGAGTCATTCTCATAAACCTTCATTCTATTCTGTTTCTCCTCAGTTTCCTTATGTACAGAATTAGTGGGTTTCCTTATGTACAGAATTAGTGTGTTAGGCAATATAAAATTCTTTCCTTCTCTAAAATTATATTTAAATTCATGTAACCTTGTTTGAATCTAATTATTTCCTTTTTTATAATCATTAAGACATCTTTTGTATTGATCTGTACAATAGATATTCAGTGAGATTCAAAAATTGTCTAACATTTAACCTCTGTTTGTGTGTGTGTGTTTCTTGTTGCAGAGACAGATTTGACAATTTTGACAAGCTAAAGAAAGCAAAAGTGGTTTGTATTACACAATACAAATAACTATCAAAATTATCAAAAATTTGGGTCAGCTGGTTGGCACAGTAGATAGAGAACTGGCCCTGGAGTCAGGAGGACCTGAGTTCAAATCTGACCTCAGACACTTAATAATTACCTAGCTGTGTGACCTTGAGCAAATTACTTAAACCCATTGCCTTAAAAAAACAATTAAAAACTAGATTTTGTTGTTCAGTCATTTTCATTCATGTCAGATGCTTTTTGACCCCTTTTGGGATTTTCTTAGCAAAGATATTGGAGTGGTTTGCCATTTTCTTCTCCAGCTCATTTCATAGATAGGAGGACTGGCGGCAGCAAACAGAGTTAAGTGATTTGCTCAGAACCACTCAACTAGTAAGTATCTGAGGCAGGCTTTGAACTTAGGAATATAAGTCTTCCTAACTACAAGTCTGGCACTCTGTCCACTGAACCACCTAGGCTGCCCCATTTAATTTTTTAAATTAAAACTAAAATAAGTTATTTTTTCCAATTTCTTAACATTCCTTGTCCTTGGAAACCCCAAGGATTAAAGGTTCGTTTCATTTGAGATTCATTTTTGCATTCTTTCTACAACTTTGGTTAACTGTCCATCCTTCATTTCATTTTTTTCACTTGACAAATTCATAGAGTCTAACTTTATACTATCATTTTTTGAAGTATCTTCCCTTCCTTTGAGATTTAGGGATTATATAGAATTAATCACATCATGCACAAAAAAGTGTAGACAACTCTTTGTCAGTAACAAATACCAATGAATTGCAGAATATTACATTAAGGAAAAACCTGACAGATGACTAATGGAGGAGCATGAAAGGGGAAATGACAAAACTTGGTTATTCAAATTAATTCAATAACAACCATGTACAAAGAAAGCTATACTAAGCATTAGTGATACAAAGAGAAAAAAGGAAAAATTGTCTCTGCCATTCAAGTTTATATTGAAAGGAACATATAAACCATAAACATATATGAAAATAAAAGATAATTTGAGGAGGGAGAGAACAATGACATCTGCAGGTGGGAGTAGGTACTCACGAAAGATTTTTGAAAAATAATTGATATCTGAAGGAAGTGAAAAAAAGAAATCTATAATTCTAAGGGCACATAGCCTGTGTTCTTCTAAAGACACAAGGGTTGAATGTAAAATGCTGATTTCCAATATTTATTGAATAGAGGGGAACAGAAGTGGATGTAAGAAGAAATATGGAGCTAGGAAAAATAGTAATAAAATTCATAAGGAGAAACAAAATGTCAAGAATATCAAGGAAATTAATGAAAAATGCAAAGGAAGGTGAATTAACCCTACCAGATCTAAAATTACATTATAAATCAGCAGTCACCAAAACTGGTACTGGCTAAGAAATGGAATAGTGGATCAGTAGAATAGATTATGTATAAAAGAAACAGTAGTAAATGATTATAGTAGTCTATTGTTTGATAAACCCAAAGACTCTAACTCCTAGGATAAGAACTCTTTAACAGGGGTGACTAGGTGTTGCAGTGGATAGAGCACCAGTCCTGGAGTCAGGAGTACCTGAGTTCAAATCTGACCTCAAACATTTGATAATTACCTAGCTGTGTGGCCTTGGGCAAGCCACTTAACCCCATTGCCTTTCCAAAAAAAACCTAAAAATAAAAAAAAAAAGAACTCTAACAAAAACTTCTGGAAAAACTGGAAAATAATATGATGGAGTCTAGGTATAGATCAATATCTCATACCCTGCACCAAGGTAAGATCAAAATGGGCACAAGATATAGACAGAAAAGATGGTACTACAAGTCAGGAGAAAGAGGAATAGTTTGTCACATCTATGGAAAGGGGAGCAATTTATGACTAAAGAGATTGAG
Organism: Macrotis lagotis; assembly: GCF_037893015.1. NCBI lineage: Eukaryota > Metazoa > Chordata > Mammalia > Peramelemorphia > Peramelidae > Macrotis > Macrotis lagotis. The sequence goes on from NC_133666.1 coordinate 405,804,625, forward strand.
AAAACATTATGAAATTCAAAATGGATAATTTTGATTATATTAAATTAAAAAGGTTTGCACAAATAATACCAATGCAATCAAGATTAAAAGGAATGCAGCAAATAGGGAAATAATTTTTAAAAGCTATGTTTCTGATAAAGGACTTGTTTCTAGAAATAGAGAATTGAGTCAAATTTATAAGAATACAAATCATTCCTCAATTGATAAATGGTCAAATGAACAGGCAGTTCTCAGATAAAGACATTAAAGTTAGCTATAGTCATAAGCAAAAATGCTCTAAATAATTATTGATGGGAGAAATGTAAATTAAAACAATTCTGAGATACTACCTCATAGCTATCAGGTTGACCAATATGAAAAAAAAAATAAGGTAAATGGTCAGTGTTGTAGAGGATGTAGGAAAACTGTAACCCTAATGAATTGTTGGTGGAGTTGTGAACTGATTCAGTCTTTGGGAGAATGAATTAGAACTATATTCAATGGGCAATAAAACTGTGCTTATCCCTTGACCTAGCAATATCACTACCAGTTCTATAATCCAATGACATCATAAGAAAGGGTAAAAAATCCACATGTACTCTTTTTGAAATGGCAAAGAATTGGAAAAGTGAAAGGATGCCCATCTATTGGACAATGGCTGAATAAATTGTGGTAATTGAATGTGACAGAGTACTGTTCTGTAAGAAATCCTGAGCAGTTGGACTTCAGAGAAGTCTGGAAAAACTTGCAAGAACTGGTGCTGGGTGAAGTGAGCAGAATAAGAAGAACATTGGACACATTAACAGCAATATTGTGTGATGATTGACAATGATGGACTTGCTCATCTAAGTAGTAAAATAATCAAAGACAGTTATAAAGTACTTGTGATGGAAATTACTATCCACATCCAGAAAAGGAACTATGGAGTCTGAATACAGAACATAACTTCACTATTTTAAATTTTTAATTGTTTTATGTTTTATTGTTTTTTTCCTCTCTCTCTTTTTTCCTTTCTGTTCTATTCTTCTTTCACACCATGATTAATATAGAAATACTTAACATAGCTATACATGTATAACCTGTATTAGACTGCTCTCTGTCAGGAGGACAGTGGAGGAGAGTGGAGAAAAGGGAGAGAGAGAGAGAAAAAAAATGTGAAATTCAAAACCTTACAAAAATGATTGTTGAAAACTATCCTTGCATGTAGTTGGAAAAATAAATTAATAATTTTTGAAAAGAAATAACAGCAAATAAATCTGGAAAAATTTTGCTTTAGTATAACTGTTCCAAGTAGGGAAAAGTGGGGATTTGTTTTGTAATTTGGAATGGGAATCTTATGAAGAAAAGAATTTAAAGTAAAAATTTTAGTGAGTAATATGAAACACATTTTAAGTATTTGGTGGCTAGATGACAAGAAAATAGGAAACTGGACATGGAATTTGAAAGACCTAAGTTTGTACCCTGCATCTGATGCTTAGTCTAAATTATGTAACCATGGTGTATTGACTTAATTTCATTCAGCCTCAATTTCTTCATCTGTGAAACGAGGATGATAATGGCACCTATCTCCAAGAGTTGTGTGGACCAAGGTAACATGTAAAGTACTTTACAAATTTTATAAAAATGTTAATTATCATCATCATCATCATCAGTCAATAAAAGATCTCCATTATGTCAAAGTGCCAGTATTCTAGCCCTGAGTCATACTGATCAGAGCAGGCTCCCACATTCCCCTTATGAATTAAATATATTCAGCAATGGCAACTTTGTGTATGATCCATAGGATTGTTCTAATAGGCAAAATCAACCTCTCTGGAGAGTGGAAAGACAGAAAGTTACTCCTCAAATGATACAGGCTTTCAAAAAAAAGTATATCAAGGTCTTGCCAGCTCTTAAGAGTGTAAGATTGTATATTCTGCTGACATTGTCTACAAGAAGTTGGTGTTACAGGCATTCCACCAATCTGAGGCATTAGTGGAGATCCTAAATCCTACAGGTAGTAAATAAACACCTAGGATTCAAATAAAGGTCATTTGACCTATTTTTATTTTTTATCTCTATCTCATTGCATGGGGGTCAAGGGGAAGCCTGAAGCCAGTCAAGGGACTTCTAGGGATTCTAAAGGGTTACAAACACTTGAAAGATGGGAGACAGAATCAAGGATATAAAGGAAAGAAGTGAGAGAACCAACTGTGAATCATGAGAAAATGCAAATTAATAAATTAAAACAAAATTGCATGGTACCTTTGAATTAGATACACAATGGCCATTCATTAGCAGGTTTAAAAAAATCAACTCTCTCAATTCATTCTACCTTCTTGTGTCAAAGTCCAATTTCTTTTGCAATATCTGAAACCAGATTTGAATAGCAAAATTCTGATCAACGTTTGGTAAATAAATTTTAAACTTAATTTATTGTACAAAGAACGCAAACTGTATTATTATTCTAATAAATATTTATTTTGAAGTATCTTTTTTATTAGAGGCAATCAGGGGTAAGTGAATTGCCCAGGTCACACAGCTTGTAAGTGTCTGGGGCTAGATTTGAATTCTGGTCCTCCTGATTCCAAGACTGGAGCTCTAGACACTGCAGTCTTCAGTTGGCCTTCAGCAAGTGTATATAATTCCAGGCATTATGCTAAGTGCTGAGGATACAAAGGATGACCAACACAACAACAACAATATAGTCCTTGTCTTGCCTTCAAGGAGGTAACAATCTAATAGAGTACAGATAGACAACTTTGTTCAAATAATATGGAGACAGGATAAGTTGTAGGAAACTGGGAGAAGAGGTATGAAAGATTCCATTGTCTAGCTTAGTTATCTACTTCAGAAGTTTTATAATCTTATTGAAGCAAGGAAACTTGAGCACAGAGAAATATTGTAATTCCCTTGTTATCAAGGAAACAAGTCTTGTAATTTTTGTACTGTTAGCATGTTCTTGATTCTGTATTGACTTTTAAAAATCATTCTGGGTATATCTATGTCTGAATTTGGTGGGTAGTCACATTTCTGACCTGGGGCTCCCCCTTTTTGGACTGTGGCATGCTCAGTGCTTGGTGGACCTGTTCATGCACAGTGGATAATACCTCGCATCAGTTATTAGTCACTTCTTAAGGAGTGTCCCTGTGGCTTGCACAGTGGAAAAGCACTCCTACACCAGGTGATGCTCACTCCTTAAATGCTGTCCCCAGAAGTATTTTTCAAAAGAGTCTGGGCCTCTGGCCCCTCTTTTTCCTATATGACTTGACCAAGAAGCTGCTACCCAGTTTCTTTTCACCTTTCTTTCTCCAGATCTATATGGTCGCAATCCCATGCACCTGGATCCATGTTGATCTAAGCCAAGTCACCATCTTGTGACTGCTTCCTTTTTCCCTCTCTTAACTGTCTTTGCTATTCTCCCCCCAACTGTCTCTTCTTTGCTTAAGATGTCTTCTTAAAAACTAACTCTCTTGATCCTAACTTGTGCCTTACTATCTTCTAGAAACTCACTTTCTTTACTTTGTTTATGAGCCAAAATGTGATTCCCATGTGAATGCTCTTCCCTCATTAAGAACAGATGGTTTCCTGCCTTCACTTTACCTTTCTTTCTCTCAGCTTCTGCTAATCATAGCCTGTCTGTTAGTCTTTCTACCCATTAACTCATAGCAGTACTGAAACTCACTATCTTGCTGCTTCTCCAAAGAACCTAACTTGTGAACTTTTGGTGTAACTTGCAGCCTATTTACCTCCCAGAGTCAGAGTGATTTCATCATTCAAAACAAACCACAGCTTTCCCTCTAGGTTGGCAATGATATTAATTGCATTCATTTTCTCGGATAGGACAGATTATAATCCATTGATTCCTTATTCTAGTCCATATTTTCCCATCAGTTTCCCAGAGATACCTGCCAATGTCCCAGAGGCCCACCTCTAGATCTTGCAACATTATGTGCTTACCAACATGTGCCAAAGACACAGACACATTCTTTTTTCTGATCATAAATTTCTGGGATGTTTTCCATAATGTCGCTTCTTACACACAAGTCAGTTTGACAATATGCTACAGATTAGCATTAATTTTTCAATGACTTAATTCATTCATAGTTTTGACTCTTTAGAATCCTCTAATATTCATAGCTACAATGATGGGGCAGAAGGATAAAGCATTTATTAAGCCACATATTTTGGGCCAATTACTGTACTAAGTATTGGGAATACAAGAAAAGCAAAGATAATTCCTGCCCCATTCCAGTAATGGGATGCAATATGCATAGAGATTTTAAAGTCATAAAATATTTTCAGAAGAATATCAGTGCCATAAAAGATAAGTTTTGTGTCAAAGAACAGCTTGGGGTTGTATAAAAAGCTACATGATCAATTAAAAAATATTTGATATATGAGATACTGTGCTTCCCAAATAAAATCCATGATGCAAAATGCTATTCACATCCAGAGAAAGAACTAATGGAGCTTGAATGCAGTTCAAAACATATTTTTTGCTTTTTAAATTTTTATCTTTTTTCTTTTGCTCTTTTTCTTTTTTTCACATGACTAATATGGAAATATAGATTACATGACTGCATTTATAAGTTATATCAAATTGCCTTAAGGAGAGGGGGAGGCAAGGGAGAGAAGAAGAAAATTTGGAAATCAATTTTTTAATGAATGTTAAAATTTGTCTTTGCATGTAATTGAAAAAAATTTTTAAACCTATTAAAATGTACATATTTCACTTGGTTATAAGAAGGAACAGAGTTATGACCAAGTGAAAATGGTGACTTCCCTTTTGCTAGAGGTCTTCAAGTCAAGGCTGAATCATGAGTTGTTACCTCTTTTGTAGAGGGAATTCTTGCTTAGGTGAGGGCTGGACTCAATGTTTTCTGAGGTACTTCTCATCTCTAAGGTTCAGTGATGACAGGATGGACCTAGGCATGGCTAAAATACTACAGATTCACAGTGGCCACAATTTGACTTATTTCTATTCAATTTGGATCATTGCTTCAGCATTCTTATTCAATTCCCATTTAAAATAGATGTACAGATGTAGTGACTTCATGAGCTATCAATCCAACTATATTCCAATGGATAAATTTCTCATCCAATTGCATATAATACCTTATTATTGAACAGCCATTTCAATTATGTCCAATTCTTTATGACCCCATTGGGGTTTCTTGGCAAAGATACTGGAGTAGTTTTCCATTTCCTTCTCCAGTTCATTTTACATATGAGGAGACCAAGGCAAACAAGGTTAAGCAATTTGCCCAGGGTCACACAATTAGTAAATGTTTGTAGCCAGTTTTGAACACTTGAAGTCAAATTTGGACTCTTGAGGATGAGCCTTCTTGACCCCCAGGCTTGGCATTCTATACACTATTCCATCTAACTACCCACATATAATAATTAGAATTTCCAAAAAGAAAATTTTGTTAATTATTTGTAATCTGGAATACATTTTCTGATAAAAAATTATGTATGTTAATTAGGTTGCCAAATTAGAATGGAAAATTCTATTTCATCTAGAACATAACTGAAATGTTATCCTTTTGTAATGAAAATGACACATGACTGCTTTAAAGGTACAGTTGTTCATTTGAATCATTACTTAAAACAGTTTCTTGGGGAAAAGAGGGAAGCTAGGGAGATAGGGAAATGTGCTTGGCATAAGAACCAAACTATCGTTTTGCAACATTTATTCTATGAGAAATATCATAGAGATGATGAGCTGAGAAGCACCAGAAAAGAGTTGTTTCCTAAACCTGCTCAGGTGATAAAGGGATTAGAAAATAGAGAGGACTGAGGTGCTCAAAGAGGATTTGAAACACTTTCTACAACTGGATCTGTAATCAAATCAACATAAACATTCCTTCTGAAAAGGATTTATTGACTCCCCATCATTCTACTCATTTTTCCTATGACTTGTTCATTATGGTTCCCCCTCATTAGAATGAGTTCCTTGATTATAAGGTTTGATTTTCTTTTTGCACCTGAAACAAGAATAAGCAAGTCAAGTCTGCCAAGTCAACAAGTATTTCTGAAGTTCCAGTCACTGTATTAATAGTTAGGAATACAAAGAAAGATAAAAGCAGACACTGCCTTCCAAAAGCTCACTTTCTAATGGGGAAGGCAATATACAGGCTACTTTGTGCATATAAGATATATACAGGCCTAATAAATGCTTTTTAAAAATTATTTGTCTCATTTATTCAACTATATTTTCAGAAGTGGTAGCTTGTAATGATGTGATTGATGATTGTAATCCAAATCCAAAAAGTGACTGTGAATTTATAGGTCTTCTGGGATTTGCTAACCCTGGCCTAACTCCACTATATTTATGGTTAAGTATAATAATGGAATTGAAAACTTCAAAGGACTAGAATGTTATGAATGGGTACAGGAGTCCATGAAAATCTATCTCAGTTCTCTCCTCTAACAATTCTACTGAGAAACTGAGGAGATGAAGGACAGAGGGCCCAAAATAGCAAGGAAAGGATCTGAAGAGGCTGCTGTTATTTAGTCATTATTTACTCATGTCTGACTCTTTGTGACCCATGTCGAGTTTTCTTGTCAAAGATTGTGAAATGATTTGTTATTTCATTCTCCAGGACAATTTGCAAATGAGGAAATTGAGGCACATGGTGGGGGGGGGGGGTTACATGACTTGCAGGGTCTGAGACCAGATTTAAAATCAAGATGAGTCTTCCTAACCCCAGGCCTGGTTGACAAAGTAACAAAAGACTGAGACATTTGGGGGGGGAAAGATGGGTATGGATATGAAGATAACAGAGAGGTAGGATTATTCACACACCACCCTGCTCATCTCCACCCTAGCAAACACAGAGACTTGGACCTTCCCTCCCCTCTTTCACCCTATTCACCTAGGGAGACCAGAAGTACAAAAACAAATCCTATCAGCCCATCATAGGATGTGGAACGTTTAATGATCATGATTCAACTCTCTCATTTTACAGATAAGAAAGTTAACTGACACTTCGAGAAGGTAAAGGACTTGACCAAGGACATATGGGGAAAAAGTAGGAGACCCCAGGTCCAGGGTCTTCTCCACTCAGAAATGTTCCTCTTCCTTTTTCCCTTTTCCATTACACTAACCTCATATACCACATGAATGGAACTTGATGACTCAAGAAACCTTTCTCTTCTCATTACCTGAAGAGAACATACCCTTGCCCTTAGACCTGACTCTGTCTTCCCTTAGCCAGTCATTCAAATCTAGATATGTCCATTTAAAAAGACAAGGCAAATGGTAAGACCAGTAGAGGGCAGTGATATATACAGCATAAGTCCATTTATTATTATGGGCTCTGTAACCCCAGGACTCTTGCCACTTAATGGGTTCCACTGCCATCATATGCTCTATTTAAAGAGTTCTGTATGAGCTATGGTAGTATTTTAATCATGTGAGAAATGTTGACTTGTTATTGAGAATCATAGTGATTATTACTGTAAAGCTAATAGGGACTATGTAGGACAAGCTAGTCCAAATCCCTCATTTTATTGGCAAAGAAACTGAAGTTCTGGGAAATAAAACAAATTTTCCTGAGATCATGCAGGTTATAAACACTAGAGCCAGGACTCTATGTACTTATGCCTTTTCACTCTTCTTTGTTGCCTTCCAACCTCATGTTTTTGTTTTGTTTTGTTTTTAAATTTTGGAGCAGTCATATTACCATTAGTGTCATCTAACTGTTTTCCCAAGTTCTATATAAAATGCTATTAAATTGGTATCTTATCCACAGAGTAAGAAAGAAGAAAAAATAAGGTTTGTTAATTCAATGATCATTAACGGGAGGGGAAGAGGTAGAGAAATATTTTTTTGCTACCCATGAAATAGAAGCATGTCAGTTTGTTTCTGGGCATTGTTTCTCAGTTGTAAAATGCAAAAAAAAAAGTTGCAAAAGCTTAATGTTAACATGCTTCTGGGCATCTAGATGGCACAGTAGATAAAGCACCTGGTCTGGAGTCAGGAAGATGTTGAGTTCAAATCTGGCCTCATATTTATTAGTTGTGTGATCTTGAACATTACTTAACCCTGTTTGCCTCAGTTTTCTAATCTTTAAAATGAGCCGTGGATATAAATGGCAAACCACTCCAATATCTTTGCCAAGAAAAGCCTAAATGGAGTCTTTGAGAGTTGGAGAAGACTAAGCGATAAGCCCTAGCTTTCTTCCACTTAGAGTCTTTGTAGATATGATCTATTTCCCTAAAAAAAAAAGTATTCTCCTATGTACAAATCTATGTACCTTAAAAATATGCCTGTAAAGATACATTGATTATTATTTTTTCCTGATCTGTGATTTAATCAATGTGGGAGATTTTAAATGTGCAAACAGTCCATAGAGGCAGTTCATCCATGACTTTAAGTCATCATCTGGGTACACTGTGCTTAAGATCATACAGCCAGTGTATATAAGAGGCAAGGTGTGAACCCAAATCTTCCTGACTCCAAGGCCAGCAAATCAATTCACAACCCCATAATGACTCTACAAGCTCTCTACCAGTGCATAAAATGAATAGTCATTTTAGGAGCAGAGAAAAACCACAGAATAGTAACTACATAACCCATAAAATTTCTTTTTCCCAAGTTCACATTTAGCACATCATGAATCTCCTTCTACTTCCTAACTCCCTTGCATTCCCATCTTCCAATGATCAGAAGAGCTTCACATGACCTGGGGTGTACCCCAGTCCCCCCATTAGAAACTTGCTACAAAGTTAATCACTGGGTGGCACTCAAGAGCCAGAGAAGACCAGGATTGAATTGCAGACACTCTCTAAGACACATATTTTAACAATTTCCTCTGTCTTCAGTGAAATTATGCTAATATTTTAGTTGAGTTTCCTCAAGTCTGGAACTCAAATTAAGTCTGTCTGTTTCATTTTTATGATAGTGCTTGAAATCACTTGCAGACAAGAGGTTGTTGGGCCATGAGATTTATCGTAGCAATGCCACAAAGGTGAAATACATCCTGAGGAAGAGGAAAGCAATCTCTATGGCCAGTGTTTTCACTGCAATAAAGTTTATAGCAGTATTAAGGGAATAGTTACAAATCAGGCGGATGGTGTTGATTTCATTGAGAATAAGTATATTTACACTTGCAGTCTTTCTCTTAATAATATGCTGAATGTTTTACACAATGGGGTTAGTGAAGGTTGAATCTGAGCATATTTCAAGAGTGACAAAATTTGTTTTTCTTTTTTTCCACCCATCTTTTTACTTGTTACTTTTGCAAAATGGGCTTATAATGGCTCCATGGGGGTTGAGTCAAGGGTTAGCTATTTTTCTGTGTCTTTCCAACAGGCTTGAAGATGCTAGAGAACTCTTTTAAAATGTGGTTTGTGTTTTTTTTCTGTAAT